>NW_017671065.1:212015-279332 GCF_001879085.1 Nicotiana attenuata | reverse complement strand
ATATATATATATATATATCTGTTTACCGTGAAAATAATAATAATAATTAAATTTGTTGATGAGACTCTAAAAATACGTGATCTATTTTTATGCTAGTTGTGTAAGTAGATGATGCTAAGTGTATGAAGTTTAGAGATGAAATGCAAGCTAAAATAGAGTTACAATCGAACCGATGAGCTGACCAATCGGGGCCTCGGATTGACCGATATGGGGCCTCGAGGTCGATTCTTGGGCTCGGGCTCGAGTTATTAAGGGTAATCAGGGAAGGGCTAACAGTTGTAAAATTATCAGTGAAGGCTCTTTATGACCAATGATAAGCAATAAATGAAGAACAAGTATGAAAGTAATAAATAATAGCAACAATATTGAGAGAGTATGTTAGAGAGAAAAAAGAGAGAGTTCTTATATATTTCGTGTGAAGTAGTTGGAGCAACGGCCGCCCTTTACAAAATGACGAGGATCCCCTCTATATAGAAGGGGAATCCCTACACGCTATAAAATACATTAATTGTAAAGATATGGAGATGGGACGACTAGACATGACACCCTGATTCGGGTTCAGAGTAGGTCGTTCAGAGTAGGCCGGATAGGCTTTGTCACACTTAGCCGCGTGTCTTGGGAACTCCCCGTCTTTACCCTTGCCATGGTCAATAATGCCTCTAGGCCGGGCATCGACGAGCCTTGAGGGAGGGCACTCGGTCACTGCTTTGCGGCCTCGAGGCTCCGAGATGATCTTCTGGAATGCCTTAATGACGGGAAATTGGACCCTCCGATTTCACCATGTATAGATAGTCTCCTCTTTTCCTAGAACGAAGCGATGGGAAACGATTTTGACATCTGACCCTCCGGGCTTTCCGTGACGATGTCATACCGGTGATGCAACCTATGACGTGGGCCTTCACGATAACCAGGACATCCCATGGACTTGTCTTTTCGGCATCATTCAATGCACTGTTGATTCCCATTCTTCAAGTGTCAGTACCGCCGTCAATTCAATTTTTCAGGAATGCATTGATTGCGCCTGCCGATCCGTCTTTCAAAGGAATTGATGGTCGTGTTATCACCCCCTATAAATGGGGGCATTCCGGCACTATCTCTTTATCTAAGTGCCTTTCTCTATTCATTCATCCCTTTCTTCTCACTTTCTTCCTCCATTGATAACCACCATGTTTGGGGTTTACGGCTTTAAAGTTGTATGGAAGCGTTTTCATCGGCTGTGTGGTGGCCTTCTGCCTGAGCTTCCCCTTGTCGAGCGAGATCATACCATCTTGTCGCTATTATTGTTGTTGTTATGCCTGTTATTGTTGTCGTTACTGGCTCGAGGTGATGATACACGGGCGGCCGACTTCTTCCAATCTAGAAGGATGTTTGGACTCCACACTGCTGCTCATGAGGGCGCTCGAACTATACTCCGCTGCTCACCCTCCCACTCCGGCCTGGCGCACTACACCCCTTTTTGATTCCTTGGGGTAAAACAGCATCTTCGGCCGGTGTCTTGCGTGGCATAATGCCCCAAGGAGTGGACTTAAAGTATCCGTGCCATGCAAGCAAGGATGACGCCCACCGAGCCCTCTACCGGCTATGTCATTTTTCCGTCCCTTTCTGCTCCTCCTACTTTCTTCTTCGTCTTCTTCTCTGAAGTGCTACTTTGAGGGACTGGGACGAGATCGTTGAGGGTGCACGTCCGAGGACATAGTGCTTAGAGGCGCTGCTATCGGAGATGGACCTTCAAGGGTAGACTAGGCTCTTAGGCTTTTACTATGGGTATGCTCCCCTTCGCTTCTTTGTTTCTGTGTAAGGACCCCTTATGGGCTTTTGTAATCATATGTAAGGACCCCTCGTGGGCTGTAGTAACCAAACGTTTATGAATATAAAGATATTTTCTCGACTTTCGTCTTTGATGCTTGCCATATTCATTTTACATTTGTGGAGACTTCTGAATGTATGTCTCTGCTGACTATTGTCCATATCTAACCCGGATGCGAGTATTCTTTCTGGTCTTCGGTTGATAGAAACGGCACCTCTCGGAGCCCTCTGTTGTTCCTCGGATAAGCTTGAATTGGTCTGATAGGCTCGAGCCGTCGGGACCCTTGGGTCATATGAACATAGTACCTCGAGCCTTGATATTTTCGAGAGCGGTCTCTGAGTGAGGGTTAGCTTTAGGCACCTGGAAACTCGCTTTGAATATGATGTAAATAGCCTTTAAGATGTTGTAGATAGGTCCCAGATGAGGGGTCGCCAGACTTTAGGCGATATCCTGAGGTCGAACCCTTGTGGAAGGAGCTCGAAGTGCTTATTTTTCTTCTTGAGAGGAGCCTTCGAGACAGGGTACCATCTCGAATCCTGCAATGGTGCTAAATGCTTCCTGGAGTCTAACTTCTTTTTGATGGAGGTCCTCGAGGTCAGGTACCACCTCGAGACTGGAGATGATGCCGTTGGCTTCTTAAAGCCTGGCTTCTTTTTGATGGAGGTCCTCGAAGTCGGATACAACCTTGAGACTGGAGATGATGTTGTTGGCTTCTTAAAGCCTGACTTCTTTTTGATGGAGATCCTCGAGGTCGGGTACCACCTCGGGATTGGAGATGATGTCGTTGGCTTCTTAAAGCCTGGCTTCTTCATATATATATATATATATATATATATATATATATATATATATATATATATATATATATATATATATATATATATATATATATATATATATATATATAGGATCGCTTCCTCTCTCTTAGGGATCTCTCCATTTTAGATAGTTATCCTCTCGTTTCGGCGTTGAGCCCTTCATTACCTTAGCGCTAAAGTATTTGTGCAGGTTCCTGCTTCAGTTCTTCTAGTCTCGCCATAGCAATGACTGTTACATCGGGGCCTGTTCGGCAGAGAGGGGAGAGTTTCGCTCCCGATGCTCAGGATCAAAGAGAGACTTCCTTGAAGATTATTTCTTCGATAGGAGAGGGGCACCTTGAGTTAGTGAGGAGAGATTGCGGATGGGGGGAGAGAGTAGTGCTACAGACTCTTTCCCCGGATGAGGGCATCTCGGATCATGTTGATGGATTCCTGAACGCGTACACGTATCCTTTCACACTGGACCCCCTCCATAGGATTGTGCTCGACTTCTGTTTAAGGTATCGGGTTACCTTGGCGCAGATACATCCGTCATTTTGGCAAGTAGTGTTGATGATGAGGTTCTTTGTAGAGAACGCGGGGTTTGAATTTACGCTCAGTCATCTCATTAGGCTGTATCGACCCTTTCACCACCGAGGTCTGCTAACCTTGTGGTGTCGGTCGACCACACCCTTTGTTTTTGACGATGAGGAAGATGGAGATCGGGGGTGGATGAGTTGGTTCGTCCGGGTTCGGACGGCTGACGTTATCCCCGTGGAACTAATGCCATTCCCCGAGGAATGGAACTATGCACGTAAGTGGTACATCCTGTGCCTTCTCAGATTTGTTTATGGCGAAGGATAGTTCGTAACCGTGTTTTTTCCTTTTTGTAGCAATTTCATGGGCGTCGGGTGACGTTCCTGATCTGCCTGGTTGGGTCAGAAGTTGGCGACCCACTTGACTTGTGATGAGCGTAGGTGGCGAGCCGTGCCCCGCGGCAGATGGGAAGCAAAACATCACGGTATGTGTGTGTAATACTTTCTCCTTACCCTTTGTTCATTCGGAGAGACATTTTCCCTTTTTGTGTATTAATCTTGCTGCTGTAGGTATCGAAGAGCCTTCAGAGGCGAGGTCGTGCTCCTCCAGAGAGGGGGAGGGGTTGCCACCTTCCAAGCTAAAGAATGACAATAATAAGCAGGACATGCATTCGCAAGGCGATGGCGCTCAGAGTAAGGTGAAACGGGGCCAGGGCTTCAAGACGAAAATGCCATTTGAGCCTGCCACGCCAGTAGTTCCTGATTCCGGAAAGGTGGTTTCTACGAGCGACCGTGCCTCAATCGAAGTCTCTTCTTCTAGGGCTGAGGGGACTAGATTAACAGATTCGCCCTCGGTCTTCGAGGAAGTCCGCCGGCTTCACTTTGCGGTGAGTTTCGACATAGGCCTTTTGAATCATGCGTCTTGCTCTCCTTATCGAGTTTTCTTCTGCAGGCCTTTGACAGGCTTAGGTCTGAGCTGCTCTATCATGGAGCTAGGTTCCGGAAAGCTCTGGACGAGGATAGATCCCTTAGGCTCCTTTGCGAGGAAAATGAAGTCGAGTTGGCACACTTGCGATATGAGGCGTGTTGGAGCTTGAATTACGAGAGCTACTTGATGGAGCAGGTAATTTTCCGTCCCGAGTGCATATCTGTTCCGCCTTTTAGCTTCTGAGGCTAACCCTTCGTTTATTCCAGTTGCAGAAAAAGACGGAGGCCATGGAACGTCTTTTGGATGAAGCCGACCGAATCAGGAATGTCTGTGACGAGCTATGAGCTCGGGCGGAGGTTCAGGCTTCAGAGGAGAAGGATGCCTTGGCTAAAGTTCCTGCCTTTGAGGTTCAACTCCGCTTAGCTCGTGATAATGCTTTAATTCAAGCGGATATGATCACGAAGCTCGAATCCGAGATTTCGAAGGTCAGGGCTGAGATCGTTAATGCCCAGACCGGTGCAGTACTGAGCCGAACTAAGGCTGATCAGGAGATGGCGATTTATTTGAAGGAATCTACCGATGCTCAAGCCGAGTTGAAGAGGGTCCTTGATCGTGAAGAGAGGATCTAAGAATATACTCGTTGTAAGTCTCGAAGAAAGATTCTCGAGGAGATCCGCGGCAGGGGTTTTGTCCTCTCGGAAGAATTGGCGCGAGCGAGGGAGGATGATCGTGATGCTCGGTTATTCATGTCCGACATCGAGGAGAGTGAGGATGAGGCCGGTAGGCCATAGCTCCCAGGGGTAGGACGTAGATTTTGCCATTTTGTACGTAGCATTTCCAGAGCATGTTTGTAGATGGAGAATGTGCTTATTCGCGTATGTGTATAAAAGAAAACATTGTGCTTTACTTCTTTTGTACCCCTTTCTGTCTCACATTTGGCCAGGTGAACTGGTCTCAGAGTAGGTAAGAATCCTTAGATTCGTGATATGGCCTTGGGGCTCATTAGGCTGGCCCGGGGGCTCTTACGCGCTCGGTCGATGCGACCTTTAGTATAAGCTGGCGTTTGAGCTCTTATACTTTTTCTCAACTGTTTTGGGTTTAGTCTCCGAGTCGGGTTTCGACTCCAGCTCGTTTGCCCCTCAAGTTTTTTGTTTGCATGGGCTGGCGAACAATGGCTCTTACGCCTTTGATCGAAGCGATCTTTTATGTGCGTGGCCCTGAGGCTCATTAGGCTGGCAACAATGGCTCTTACGCTTTTCCTTGAGGCATATGTAGATAACTATTTTGGGTTCTGTCTCCGAATCGGGTTACGACTCGAGCTCATTTGACCCTCAAGTTTTCATGTTTGTGTGATCTGGCGACAATGGCTCTTACGCTTTGGGTCGAAGCGACCTTTTAATATAGGCTGGCGACAATGGTTCTTACGCGTTGGGTCGAAGCGACCTTTTATTGGCTTTATTTTCCTCTCATTAAGGAATTTTGTAATGATTTTGCCTGACCCGTTGTCAGTTCGGGAAGAACCTCAATTTCAAGTCATTTGCGGCGATGTTCGAGCACCTCGGGAGGTTTGTCTCGGAGGCTGAGTAGCTCGAAGCTTGTGATTTGGAACTGACATGGTCGAAGCTCTTTTTGCCTATGTCGAGGGTAGCCTGTTTAGCCGGTTCTTTTCGAAGTAGATTCGAAGTAATGGCCTATGATTTTGTAGCGACGGTCGGGCGTCCCCGAGTTGCGTTAGTTTGGTTGGTGCAGCCGTGTGACCGTAGTCATTTGTGTTTGGCCGGAGCCAATTTTGGTCCCGAGTGTAGTAGTTTATGTGTCTATATCGAGGGTATGCCTTTTTAGGGATCTTACAAGTTCGATATATAGCCTAAACTTTGGGATCGAGTTTATGCTTGTAGTAAGGTCTTACAAAATTTTCATGCCTTTGAGGTCTTACAGTTTTGTTGATACTTGGTACAAGTGATTCATGCCTTGCTTGAGGTCTTACAGTTTTGTCGATACTTGGTACAAGTATGATTCATGCCTTGCTTGAGGTCTTACAGTTTTGTTGATACTTGGTACAAGTATGATTCATGCCTTGCTTGAGGTCTTACAGTTTTTGTTGTTGCCTTTTATAGGTCTTATGAGACCGAGTCTGCCCGCTCGGGGTCTTACGGCCTCGAGTTTTTTACTGAATGGTGATTGTCGACAGTCTCCGAGCCGTCGAGGTTGTTTTGGCTCGAGAGTCGTTACTCTCTAGCTCGGTATTGCCTCATTGAGGGCTTACAATTTCGAGATTCCGACCCTGAGGTCGTGCGATTTTTGAGTTTTTGACGCCAGTCCCCGAGTGTTCGGGGCACTTTTGGCCTTGGAGGTGTTTCATGATTTTCACGCTGCCTCATAGAGGGCATATGAGTTTGGAATTTTTATCCTGAGGTAATGCGGATGCCGAATCCGTGATGCCAGTCTCCGAGTATTCGGGACGTTTTTGATGGAGGAATCATTTTGGCAAAAATGCTGAGTTTCCTTTGGAGTATGAGATGCTTTGATAAAAGGTGTTCTTTGATTGCTTGGCACAAGTACATGTGTCTCCGCCCTCGGGGGCTCGGCTATGCGGACACGGTTCATTCAACCGTTTGGCTCGGTACATCATTTTCCTATCGGGAACCCATTTGGCATTTTTTGGCTTTTTCGAGGGGATGATCTTCCGGGGGATGCCCTCCAGTGTTCGAGGTTGATTGCAAAAGAAGCCTTGAATATTTGTCTTGATCTTCCTTAGGTAGCATATAAATGTTGCCTCGGTACAAACCTTGACGGTAAAGCCCTTCTTGGGATGAAACACGGACGAAGGAAAAGAGTACAACGCATGCTTTCGAAACCTAAGGCATTCGGTTTGGGAAGAGCTCTGGTTGTTTCGATCGGGTTCCTGCATAAAGGTTAGTATGAAACATAAAATGAAAAGGGAGATGATTATACCTTAGCGTGGGATGCCCCGGCGATGTTCCGAGGTCTGATATGTCCCTGTCGCTTGTAATGAGGATGCGGTACAGTCCTTCACTATGTTTAAACGGGTTTAGCCGATGATGTAGTTTTCTTGCCCTTTGGTTCTTTCGTGAGTGGAGATATTGGTTCGGTGCCACGTCGTGCACCGCGAACATTTCTCTTGCTGCGTGCTGTTCCCCGTAGACGGTTTTAATCCCGTCCTTTGTTGGGAATTTCATCATTTGGTGGAGGGTGGATGGCACTGCTTTCATGCAGTGTATCCACGGTCGTCCGAACAAGGCGTTGTACCTCATGTCTCTTTCGATGACATGAAATTTGACATTTTGGGTCGTGCCGGCCACGCTGACTGGGAGAGCAATTTCTCCTTTCATTTTTTCACTTGCCATGTTGAATCCGTTGAGAACTCGAGTGGCGGGCACGATTTGGTCTAACAATCCGAGCTGCTCTATTACCCTCGACCTGATAATGTTGGCCGAGCTACCTGGATCCATGAGTACACGTTTTATTTGAAATGTATTTACGAAGAAAAAGATTACAAGTGCGTTATTATGAGGTTGAGACAAGGCCTCAGAGTCCTCTTTACTGAACGTGAGGGCATACTTTGGTATGTACCCCCGAGTTCGCTTTTCTCTACTGATGGATATTTTTGTCTTTCTCATTACTGGCTCCTGGGGATCGTCGACGCCTCCCAAGATCATGTGGATAACATATTGTGGCTCGTTCGCTTCGTTTTTTTTGGCCGCCTCTCTTTCTCGGAACTGATTTTTGGCTCGGTCGCTTAAGAAAGAGGTGACCTTTATTGAGTAGCCTGGCTACTTCCTCTCAGAGTTGGTGGCAATCTTCGGTCCTATGGCCGTGAGTGTTATGAAACTCACATACGAAGTTATGATTCCTTTGGGAAGGATCCGACTGTATAGTCTTGGGCCATCTGGTGTCTCTGATTTTGCTGATGGCGAAAACAATATCCGATACATCAATGTTGAAGTTATATTCTGATAAGCGCGGTGCCCCTGTTGGCCCCGTGATTCCATCGAATCCGGTTTTGTTAATGAGTCCCCGAAGATTCTGTCTTCGGTTGATCAATCGATCGTTGCGAGGTGGGTTACGCCTCGGGCGTTCCTCCTGTCTTCGGTGTATGGCAGATATCTTTCCTTATTTGGCTTTGGCTCCTTCATCAAAAGCCTACTCGGGTATACTGAGCCCGAGGGGGCTCCTAGTTAATCATCCTCGACCCTAATCTTTGACTGGTATCGGTTGTGGATGTCCGACCAGGTTATCGCGGGATACTCGATCAGATTCTCTTTCAGCTGCCTTGAAGCTACTGAGCTCCGCTCATTCAGGCCTTGAGTAAAGGCCTGCACCGCCCAGTCGTCGGAGACCGGTGGTAGTTCCATTCGTTCCGTTTGGAAGCGAGATACGAACTCTCGCAGCATTTCGTTCTCCCTCTGCTTGATCTTGAACACGTCAGACTTCCTCGTTGCTACTTTGATGGCACCGGCATGTGCCTTTATGAAGGAGTCTGCCAGCATGGCAAATGAGTCTATGGAGTTGGGAGCTAGGTTGTGATACCACATCATGGCCCCCTTCGAGAGTGTTTCCCCGAACTTCTTCAGTAAGACGGACTCGATCTCGTCGTCTTTTAGGTCGTTGCCCTTCACTGCGCACGTGTAGGCAGTAACGTGCTCATTGGGGTCCGAGGTCCCGTTGTGTTTTGGGAGTTCTGACATTCTGAACTTCTTTGGAATGGGTTTTGGAGCCGCTTCCTCAAGGAACGACCTTTGCATGAACTTCTTCGAATCCACACCTTTCAGGACCGGGGGTGCGCCCGGGATTTGGTCGACCCTGGAGTTGTAAGTCTCGACCTTCTTGTCGTTGGCTGCTATCATTTTCTCGCCCGATTCGATCCTTTTGGTGAGGTCCTCGAGAATTTTTATGATGGCAGGATCGGCTATCGACCCATTATTGCTTGACCTCTCCGGTACCTGTTCGACTGGGAGAGCTGTCTCCGGTGCTACCGTGCTAGGAGTCTTCTGGTGACTTTGCAGCTGAGCAATAGCCAGCTGTTGTGCCTGCAACATTTCAAAAATAACATGAAGGCTAACTTCCCGTTCTTCCCGAGCTGGGGTTTTTTGGGCTTCTTGTTGGTCGACTTGGTGTATGCTCCTGTTAGTGTGGGAGCTTGTTTCGACGTGTCGAGCGTCACATGAGATTTCGTCCGCCGGAAATGGTCCTGGCGCGTTCTCACGATTTTATGGCGGCTCACCAACACATGGAACAGCCACACCATTTTCTTCGTGGTTCTCAATATTGTTGTTTACTGAATCAAACATTTTAACCTGAAACCGAAGCTCTTGGACAAGAAAAAGTGTGAAAGATAACTTGCGTTATGTGATGAAACCAGCAAGAAAATAATCGCTATTATTTTTAGCCCCACGGTGGGCACCAAACTATTTACCTTGAAAATGGTAATAACAATTAAATTTGTTGATGTGGCTCTAAAAATACGTGATCTATTTTGGTGCTAGTTGTTTAAGGAGATGATGCTAAGTGTATGAAGTTTAGAGACGAAATGCAAGCTAAAATAAAGTTACAATCGAACCAATGAGCTGACCAATCGGGGCCTCGGACTGACCGATATGGGGCCTCGAGGTCGATTCCTGGGCTCGAGCTCGAGCTGTTAAGGGTAATCAGGGAAGGGCTAGCAGTTGTAAAATAATCAGCGAAGGCTCTTTATGACCAGTGATAAGCAATAAATGAAGAACAAGTATGAAAGTAATAAATAAGAGCAACAATATCGTGAGAGTATGTTAGAGAGAAAAAAAAAGAGAGTTATTGTATATTTCGTGTGAAGTAGTTGGGGCAACATTCGCCCTTTACAAAATGACGAGGATCCCCTCTATATAGAAGGGGAATCCCTACACGGTATAAATTCATTAATTGTAAAGATATGGAGATGGGATGGCTAGACATGACACCCTGATTCGGGTTCAGAGTAGGCCGTTCAGAGTAGGCCGGCTAGGCTTTGTCAGACTTAGCCGCGTGTCTTGGGAACTCCCCGTCTTTACCCTTGCCACGGTCAATAATGCCTCTAGGCCGGGCGTCGACGAGCCTCGAGGGAGGGAACTCGGTCACAACTTTGCAGCCTCGAGGCTGCGAGATGATCTTCTGGAATGCCTTAATGACGGGAAATTGTACCCTCCGATTTTACCGTATACAATATCACCATATCAGTAACATTATAATCATTCACCCTTATTAATCCTTGTTGCGGCGTGCAACCCGATCCCACCCGTCCACCCTTATTACTCCTCAATATATATATCACCCTAATTCCTTCTGTTGCGGCGTGCAACCCGATCCCACATGTCCACCCTTATTACTACTTGTTGTGGGGTGCAACCCGATTCCACCAGACAACATCAATTCTCCCTTATTCCTCCTCAACGTATCAACGACCAGACATAGTTTAAAATCAACAACAACAACAATTCAACAACCCAATCACAAGGATTTCTACCACCAATAGTATGAGTACACGACAACACGAGAATCACGGAAAAACCAAGAAGCACAACAACCTTTACAAAAACAACAAGACATATAAAGCACGTGATAACTACACCGGCAACCACAACAATTTGGAAACATAGCATATAGGCACGTGGTCATAGAGATATTTCACAATTAAGAATAACAAAACGATAAGGAGGACAATCACTCCAATTAAGGCAATTAAGGGTCAAGTAACAAGTAAGAAATAGAGGAAAGTTAACAACATTGTATGGGGCATATAGAGGTAAAACAAGCAATTAGGAAACACAATCATATCGGCAAACTTCCCACTTAATGAACATAAGGACCTAAGAACCGTAAAGGCAAATTTTCCACAAATAAGTCCGAGCACACACTCGTCACCTCGCATGCACGGACTACAATTAGCATAGAAGACTCAAATACTAAGGGGGAGTCCTTAGGAAAGATATTTACCTCAATCCGTCCAATTCAATACTCAATTTAGCTTTTCCTTTACCAATTCACCAACGCTGGGCTCAATCTAGCCAAAAACGACTTAAATACATCAAACAATGCAAGAGAAAACTATTTCAATTAACAAAACTATGATTCTTACATAATTTGCAAAACGTCAACAAAAGTCAACTCCCCGGGCCCGCACCTCCGAAACCAAAAAAATTTACAAAAACCGAATACCCATTCCGATACGAGTTCACCCATACAAAATTTATCAAATTCCGATACCATTTGGTCCTTCAAATCATCATTTTAGATTTTTGAAAGATTTCACAATTTTCCCCAAATTTTCCCTTAGATTCCCATAAATTTGATGTTAAATCTAAGATATAATCACAAAATATAGTTGGAGATTGATTAGAGATGCTTACCCAATGATTTGGTATGAAAATCTTCTCTCAAAATTGCCTACTCTCGGACCTAGGGTTCAAAATATGGAAAAATGAAGCTAAGTACCGAAATGGGAACCTTAACACCAGCCTCAGATTTCGCATTTGCAACATTAGGATCGCAAATGCGATCTCGCAAATGCGATATAAGTATCGCAAATGCGAAGGCTGGCCAGCTCTGATCAGGTCGCAAATGCGACTCGAGTCTCGCAAATGCGAGCTCTGTGATGTTCGCAAAAGCGACAATTTTATTGCAAATACGGAGCTGCTGATCGCAAATGCGATGAAGTTGTTCGCAATTGATAACTCCCCTGCCCCAGCCCATCATCGCAAATGCGATGAAATCCTTGCAAATGCAAGAACAGACAACAAAAGACCAGAAGTTTCTTCCAAACACTCCAAAACTCATTCGAGCCCTCGGGGCTCCAAATCAAACACCAACACAAGTCTGAATACATAACACAAACTCGCTTGCGCGACCGGAACACCAAAATAACCTCTAGAACCACGAATCGGATGCCAAAACGCATGAAAAATCATTATGAACTTCAAGAACTTTTAGAATTGCGACCAAGCGTCCGAACCATGTCAAATCAACTCCAAACGACACCAAATTTTGCAGGCAAGTCCTAGATGAAATAACGGAGCTGTTCCAACTTTCAGAATCGCATTCCAACCTCGATAACACAAAAGTAAACTATGGGTCAAGCCTCTCCATTTTTCAAACTTCAACTTTTCCAACTTTCGCCGAAATGACTCAAATTACCCTACGGGCCTCCAAATCCAAATCTGAACGCACACCTAAGTCCAAAATTATCATACGAAGCTACTGACATCATCCAAAACTCAATCCGGGGCCGTTTACGCAAAAGTCAAATTCTGGTCAAATTCTTAACGCTTAAGCTTCCAAAACTAGATTCCTTCTTCTAATTCAGCTCCGATTCATCCGGAAATAGATTTCAACCATGCACGCAAGTCGATACACATACTATGAAGCTGCTCGTGACCTCAAACTGCCGAACCGGACGCAATTGCTCAAAACGACCAGTTGAGTCGTTACAGCTCGCACCTGCGGCCCAAAGCTCGCAGGTGCGGGCACACCAGAACAGGTGCACCAGCAACCCTCTTGAGTTTCAAACTCAATTCGTGCACCGTCCGAATGGCATCCCGGGCCCCCGAGGTCCCGTTCGAACCTACCAACAAGTTTGAGATCGTAAAACGGACTCGCACCCTTAGAACGCACAAAAAAACATCAAAACTAAGAATCACACCCCAAACCAATTGAAATCAAAATATGAACTTTAAGTTCTTCAATTTATTCCCAATGCGCCGAAACATACTTAGACTACTCGGAATGACACCAAATTTCGCGTGCAACTCTAAATCGCCATACAGAACTATTTCCGGTCTCGGAATCCCATTTGGACCTCGATATCACCAAAACCTATTCCAAACCAAATATAAAGAACTTCAAAACCTTCAAAGAACCAACTTTCGCTATTAGGCGTCGAAACGCTCCCGGTCATCTAAAACCCGACCCGAACATACGCTCAAGTCCGAAATCATCATGAAAACCTATTGGAACTGTCAAATCTTGATTCCAAGGTCGTTTTCTCAAAACGTTGACCGAAGTCAAACTTCGCCTTTTTAGCCAACTTTAAGGAACCAAGCGTTCTGATTTCAATCCGAACCCTTCTAAATCCTGAAATAACCACCCCCGCAAGTCGTAAAACAGTAAAAGCACGCACGAGAAGTCTTATTTAGGGGGAACGAGGTTCTAAAAGAAAAATGACTGATCGGATCATTACAAAAATCATCGTTGTTTTATATATTTTGATTTGGTTGTTAGGTACCTTAAGTAATTCTATTTTTGCGAGATTTGTTTCAAGAAATTCAGAAATTTATTTCTACTTTATATTATTTATTTTTCAAAATTAACATATAATTAATAACCAAATAGGTAATTTCAATAAATAATTCTTCGAAACCACACTAACCAATGCTTCCAAAGATAAAATCCCCATTATTTTAAATTTTTTGGCTTTGTTTACGCTTTAAGTTTTATAAACATTCTGATTGGTTTGTGTTAGGAAGAAATATGATCATACTGCAAACTATATCTTCAACCATATAATTTGTAATAATCATAAACTATTTAAGTTATATTAACGACTTTCAAGTTCAATCAAGGTTCACTATTACCAACACCAAAGTAAAGATGTATTTGTTGAATATGTGATTGTAAAATTTAACTATTAATACAAATATGTGAATACAAAATTCAACTACTTATATAAATACGTTAATGCAAAATTCAATACTATAAAAAGTTTTTGCCCAAAGAAGAACCTAAAAATCCTAAATTTTATAGTTACTGCTCGGACTTTTTGATCATGAAAACATGGAGTTGTAACTTCTTTTATAGAAATTTTTGGATATATAATTTGAAACATAAAAGGGTTTATACGAAGTAAAATTATGTATAGTTTAATATTTTATTAGAAAATAAAGACTCATAAACCCAAAAAAAATCAAATTGCTCATTTTTACCTAATATTTGTTGAATAATTAATTTTTCAAAAGTTTATTAACTAAAGAAAAATCCTACGATACTTTCCTTTGAAAGTGAATAAAAATTTCCTAGTTCAGTTGAAAGTGCCTGAAATTTTTGGGAAAATGCATAAGTACCACCTAATCTATGACCAAAGTTCCAATTACACACTTTTCCTTTTCGGGAGTCCTATTACTCCACCCCTCCCCCCCGAACTACTTTAAAATGAAATAAATTTGTCCTTAATAGATCATAACCATGTTTGTATTAAAGTAGTGAAAAATACGCGCCTGCCAAGTGTAAATTTTAATTTTTTGATTTTCTTTGGCAGAAAATACATCGACAACCCCTTAAAGTTGTCCACACTTTTCACTTACACACTCTATCTTAAGTCTGTTCCATTTTAACACTCCAACCACATCTCAAATGTGTCATTTAGACACAAAACTGATAAGCAGTCAAACATAAAACATGTGTGTAAATCACACGCCAGAGTGACAAATAAGACGGGGACACGTGAATTTGAAAAAAACTTTTGAAAAAAAGTAAAAGAAAAATAAGAAACCCACCCCATCCTTTCGTCATCTTCCTCGATGACTCCCTTCCCCCTCCCCCTTCCATCTTATCCTACCAAAAGAGAAGAACAAAGGACCAGCATGTTGTCTTATCCATTCTCACCCCTGCCCCCATTCTTCTACAATATTAAGAACAAGCAATAGACATGGAAATTAAGTAATAATTTTTCTTGTCATGGATGATTAACCTCATTAGAGATGTCGTAGTAAATTGATTTACAAAATTCAATACCTAAGAACAAATGGGTAAACTTCATCATCCTCTTTGTTTCAATTGAGAGCAATTAATGAAAACACAAATCTGGAAGAGGGAGAAATTTATGTCAGATCTGGAAGAGGGAGAAATATATGTCAATTTTTTTTTGTTGAAAATCCTTTCTTTTCCCCCATCTCCTCTAGAGCTTTATCTGAGTGTGAATAACGGGAATACTTTGTCTCTTACGGCTGAATTTTAGTGAAGTTGTTCTTGTCCTTCAAAGCATAATTCTGTATTAGGTGATACCCTTTTTTGCTTGAGCCCGACCGGGTTGGGTCCGGACCGGAGCAAATCGGGGCCATCGAACCCGACCTGGATGCAAGGTAGAACGACGGCCACGTCTACAACCGAGGTCGAGTCATTTCGAGACCGTTACAAAGCTCGATAGGAGTCACCACCGGATGGAGAAACACACAAGGTCGGAAGCCGGACTCGTAACGGATAACCAAGCGTCGCCGGATATCTCGCCCAAACGTGATTTTCTCAACCACTTCAGGCCATTAAGGCGTAATTACAGGGATCCCCGATGTAATCAATGGACCTACCTTATTTTTACCCTGAATCAGAATGTATAAAGGGGGATCTCTCAAAATTCTTGGAGATCATCAAGCACAATTGTTCTAAGCAATATTATACTCTGCGATTATTTACTTTAACAGCAATTGTTGAGTCTTTATCTTTATTTTCCTTAACCTAAAATCCTTTTGTATCTTTTAGTTCACGGATCCTTAAAACCCCATATAAATTCAATTGTTATCCGGATTCGAGGGTAAACAAATTCCCACTGAAAATTTGGGAGGGCATTTCACTGCTTTGACTGTATACATTGCAATAACTACATTATGCACACAAATTGCTTGATGAATTGTCACAGCGGCAATTCGACATAACTGGTGAAAACTAAAACATTAAGGTGACGGTGGTGGACTGGTGGAGGGAAAGAGAGGACGAAGATGGTGACCAGGACATGGTGTGCGAAAGAATAGGAGGAAAAAGAAAAAGAAAAAAAAATTTAAAAAGAAAAATCGGATCTCTCACGCTCTGAAAAATGGTGTAATAATGCCACATCACACAGCTGTGTCTAAATGACACATTTGAGATGTGGTTGGAGTGTTCAAATGAAACAGACATAAAATAGAGTGTGTAAGTGAAAAGTGTGGACAACTTTAATGGAGCGTTGATGTATTCGGCCATTTTCTTTATTCTTTTGCATTGTCTCTCTTTTCCTACATCCTTTCTTTTTCATTTCGTTTTTGGAGTTGTTTGTCCAACGAAATCAAATATCAGTTCCTCGTCTTAGTTGTTTTAGTTTTCCATCTATTCTTCTTCTTTATTTTTTTTCTTGTTTTATTTTATTTTCTTTTTTAGTTCGCATGTGTAAATCTCTGGCGCACTAGCAAATGACCGGCAAATTCGGCGATGAAGAAAAAGGGAAGGCCAACCGACGAGTGAATCGACCAATGGAGATGTAATTGGGGTGGACAATAAAAACTCTTTTCTTCAAAATCAACTAGATATGATTTGCATCTGATCAAAATCAGTAAATACTGAGGTCAAATATTAAGATGTTTCAGTAAGTTTTTGTGATAAATTGGCCATAGTGGATTGTGAAGGAGGCGGTTGAAGCATGAAGAGGGGAGGGGTTTTATGGAAGTTCTGGATGATGCTAGTGTTGATGATATTTTCAGTGGTTGACGGTACGCTTTTGGCGGAGGATTTGTTTGTATTTCAAAGAAAGAAAGCAAAAAAAGAAAAGAATATTCGACTCTATTAAAAAAGAAAAAAATACTAAAAAGATATATCAGTTTAAGTTATAATGTTAATTAAATATAAGTGCTTGTCCAATTAAAATATGACATGTCACAATAATAATCAGATTTACTCATGTTTTACTATTCACATGCCTCTAAGAGAGAGCACACTCTCAGCACCTAATGGTGTACTTATTTCATTTTAAAATAGTTCAGAGGTATTAGGTCCCCCGAAAAGTAAAGGTGTGAAGTTGAAACTTCGGTCATAGATTAGGGGGCACTTATGCATTTTTTCAAATTTTAGATCTAAAAGGAACTAAAATATAGAAGTTCTAAATGCGAAGGAATAACTAAATAGTAGGAAACCAATTAAATGACTATGTTGGAAAAATATTATTTTACGGAGAACAGGATTTAGCTTGAGGCGTGTCAAGGACACTGTCCTTAAAGATATTTTGTCCACACCGAGATGAATAAAATAAGGCGTATCCTCCATGATGCAACAAACTCTTCTAGTATAACTAGGAACAGAAACAACTAAGTTTAAACAAAATAAAAACCTAGTACTGAAAGTAATTTACAAGAAAAATTTTACTTTATGTTTCATACACTTTTTTTCTTCTTTTCAAAGTGAATGTAAAGTGAATTATATAGTCCAAAAGTGGACATAGGCTGATAAGCAACGGCAACAAATGAATCAATTAAGATTAAAAAAAACGTTATATTTGACTTTCAAAATAGTAACGTACAAATCTCATAATAGTCAAAAGACTATTCAAAATGTAGTTTCAAGATTAAAGCCATTAAGGCTAATCAAATAGTCAGTTTTGATTTCTTTCAAAATAGTAACGTGTTTTCTCATAACTTTATCACTTCAATAGTCAGGTTAGCCAAAATTGAATTCAATTTTATCAAATAATTTGTTACAGAATATATTCAAATTTATTAGTATGACAAAGACTCATTAATATAATATTAAAAATGAACCTAGACATCAATTTGAATACTTCTTTTTGAGTTATCAAAATTGATTTTCTAACAATTCCCATATAACTCAAAAAGAATATTAAGTAATATAGTGAAATAAAAAATTTGTCCGGTTTTCACAAATGAGCATAATGCGTCGAATATGGTGTCTCATAGACTATGAATCAAACCTGGATAAAATAAGACTAAACTTACAGAATAGTTGGTAAAATTTAAAACTTCTATGAATCAAAAATTCTTTTGTAAGTTTATTGTCTTATTTATCACATTATACCTGCACACACTTTGTTGCTTGTCGCGGTTTTGCGCTAAAAGGCCATGCACCCGACTGGTTTTCACAAGTTCTCGAGAAATTTTTTGCCATAAATTTCATAGGAGCGACCCCTCTCCACACTCATATAGGTCCACCCATCAAGTGTATTCTGCAGCACAATATAGCACATATAAAAGGTTATGGATTATTATATTTAGAGTTTAATAACTCAACCTCTCATTCCTTGCAGTCTTGCACCATATACACATAACATAGGAAGGGACATAATCTAATAATGCAAATTTGATCAGATAATAACTTGTTATTACCCATATGAACCTACTTCATGGGATCTCCAATCACATAGGTTGGGTTACCATCACTGTTGATATAACTCAAGTTGGCAATAGTCTCATTCCCTTTAATGTTTCGGATATTAATTTTCTTCCCAAAGGTTTAGTCAGAGGATCAGCCAAATTCACTTCTGACTTCACATAATCTATGAAAATAATTTCATCTTTCAACAACTGCTTTATCACATTACGTCTCAATCGGATATGTCTACTCTTCCCATTGAAGGATTTATTTTTAGCAATGGCTATTGCAGCTTAGCAATCACAATGTACCGGCATAGAAGGTGTCGGTTTTATTCTTAGTGGAATATTTGCCAAAAGGTTCTTTAACCACTCGTGTAACGACCCGGCCGGTCGTTTTGAGAGCTAGAGACCTGATCCCCTATTAACTGCTTTCCCCGTATATATTTATGCTATTGTGACTTGCCGGGATGTTTTGTTTTGAATTTCGGAGTTCTTTGGGATACTTAGTCCCTAAATGAGAGCTTAAGTCTTAAGAATTGGATAGTCGGATCTGTGTGAAGACAACTCCAAAATGGAGTTCTATCGGTTCCGTTAGCTTCGTTGGGTGATTTTGGGCTTAGGAGCATGCCCGGATTGTGTTTTGGAGGTCTGTAGCTCATTTAGGCTTGAAATGGCGAAAGTCGAATATTTGGAGATTTGGGTCGGTAGTGGAATTTTTGATATCGGGGTCAGAATCCGATTTCGGAAGTTGGAGTAGGTCTGTAGTGTGAATTATGACTTGTGTGCAAAATTTGAGGTCAATCGGACGTGGTTTGGTTGGTTTCGGCCTTGGTTGTAGAATTCTTGAAGTTTCAAGTTCATTAAGCACGGAGTGGAGGGCGATTTTTGTTTTTAGCGTTGTTTGATGTGATTTGAGGGCTCAACTAAGTTTGTATGGTGTTTTAGGATTGGTTGTTATATTTGGTTGAGGTACCGGGGTCTCGGGTGAGTTTTAGGTGCTTAACAGATCAAGATTGGAATTTATGTTATTGCTGAAGTCTTTCGACTTCTGGTGTTTTCGCACCTGCACTGGGAAGGCCGCAGGTGCGGGATCGCACGTGCGGAACATTAAGCGCAGAAGAGGATTTGGAAGGAGTGGCTAGGAGTCGCAGGTGCGAGGTGAATTCCGCAGATGCGCTAGAGTGACCGCAGGAGCAGTGAAGGATCGCCAAAGCGAACATGGGTCCGCAGGTGCGCACACGCAGGTGCGACCTTTGATCGCAGAAGCGGGCGCCGAGTTTTAAGTAATAATCCGCACCTACAATGGAAATTCCACAGGTGCGGGATCACAGATGCGGTGGACCCCCTCGCAGAAGCGAGATCTCTGTAAGAAAAAGGGCTAAGTCGAGGGTTTTATCCCATTTTTAATTTTGGGACTTTAAGAGCTCGGATTGGGTGATTATTTGAGGGATTTTCAGAGAAAGCTTTTGGGTAACTACTCTAAACTCCTTTATGGTTATATTACACTAATCTATGGTTGATTTCATCATTTAATTAGGAAATTTGGTTGAGAAATTTAGGGGGGAAATGGTAGAAGTTCTTTAACTAAGAATTTGGTTTTTGATTGGGATTTTGACATCGGATTTGGATGATTCTTGTATGGTTAGACTTGTGAGTGAATAGATGTTCGTATTTTGTGACTTTTACCCGATTTCGAGACGTGGGCCCCAGGGGATTTTTGGGCATTTTTCCATTTTCTTGCCTTAGCTTTGATTTCATTAGTTAGCTTGGTTGCTTGTAGCTATATTTACGTTATGTAATTGATTTGGCTAGATTTGAGCCATCCGGAGACGGATATTCGTAGAAAGAGCATTGTGACAGATTGATTTAGCTTGGTTCGAGGTATGTGGCTTGCCTAACCTTGTGTGGGGGACTCCCCTTAGGATTTGGTACTGTTTGATATACGAGCGTCTGTTTTCCTTAAATTGAGCTACACTAGCCTATGTAATGATTCTGTTTAGTTTAGAAAAGCATGCCTACGTGCCTTAACTGCCTATCTGAACTCTGTGTAGCATGTTTAGTGAAATTTCCCGTTCTTCCTTGACTCGGACTTAGCCTAAATTGTGGTTTTCTTGTTGTAACTGTTATTTCTGTTGGTTGAGTTGCATATTTACTTTGGGACTACGGAACGGTATTCCGGTAGATCCACCTGCACATTTACGTTTGGGACTACGGAACAGTATTCTAGTAGATCGCCCTACACATTTACGTTTGGGACTACGGAATAGTATTCCGATAGATCCCCCTGCACATTTACGTTTGGGACTACGGGACGGTATCCTGCGAGATCCCCTATTATTATATATGTGTACTGAGCTGTTGATTTTCTTCTATGATTTCATTCTCATTAAAATTTAGTATTTATCTTTACTATAATATTTCATTGTCTTATTTTATTATATATGTATACCAGTAGGGCCCTGACCTGATCTCGTCACTACTCGATCGAGGTTAGGCTTGGCACTTAATGGGTACCGTTGTGGTGTACTCATGCCCTTTCCTGCACATGTTTTTCGTGTGCAGATCCAGGTACCGCATCAGCCACATCACCAGTGAGGCGAGTCAGCTGTAGAGACTTCAAAGTATATCTGCCGCGTCAGCAGACCTCGAAGTCCCTATCTATTCCACCTCATGTCAACCCTCCTTGTAATTTTCTTCTTTGATTAGACTCTGGAGTATGGGAGTACTGTTTATTTCTTTAGCTTGTGACTTATGACATTCCAGGTTTTGGGAGAGTTTATGTACTGTTCGGAAGTGATTATTGTATATGCTGAGTGACATATCATTTCCTTATTTAAATTTACTTATGAGTTGATATCTTTTATATTTTCATTCTTTTTTCCGCAAATGTTAGACTTAACTAGTCGTAGAGACTAGGAGCCGTCACGACGGTTCTCGGTGGGAGAACTTGGGTCGTGATAATTTGGTATCAGAGCTCTAAGTTCATAGGAGTCGTGAGTCACAAGCCAATTTATTAGAGTCTCGTGGATCAGTACGGAGACGTCTGTACTTATCTTCGGGAGGATATGGAACTGTTAGGAAAAATTTCACTTCATTTGATTCCTTGTCGTGCCAAATTTTGACTTCGAAATTCTAAACTTTTGTGTTCTATTCTCTCAAGATGGTGAGGACACGTGCATCCAGAGATGACCAAGCACCTGCGCCCCCTGCTAGAGCGGCCAGAGGCCGGGGCCTGGGTAGAGGCCAAGGACGCACACGAGGTGCAACTAGAGAACCCGAGCGAGCTGCCACAATAGAGCCACCAGTAGCTCCAGTCGGAGCGCAGGCACCTGAGACGCCTACTACTATTACTCCAGCATTTCAGGAGACCTTATCACAGTTCCTGAGCATGTTTAGTACATTGGTTCAGGCGGGGTTGATTCTTTTATTCCAGCTACTTCTTAGACTGGGGGAGGGACCCAGACTCCCGCCGCCCACACTCTAGGGCAGCGAGTTCACGTTGTTCAGGTTCCAGGTGTCATGGCAACACAACCTATTGTCCCATTTCAGCAGGTGGTAGGGATCGCTCGCCGGGTAAAGGACAGGTGGGTCCAGGAGAGAGAGGGCAGACGAGGTCAAGAGAGAGAGTACAGGGAAGCAAGGAAACCTCATAGACCAGAGAGATCCACTGGTCCTTAATTTGGAGGCAGGGTACGGCATGGTAGAGGTCTTGTGGGTCAGCCAGTTCAGTTGTGTTTCAGGCTCCGCATAGTGTTTCAGGTATTCAGGGGTCTTAGAGTACCCGTACCGCAAAGTTCCCACAGCCACATCAGCAGCAAGGTTGTTTTGAGTGTGGCGACACTCGCCATGTGGTGAGGATTTGCCCTAGACTTGGGAGGGGTGCACCTCCATAGACTTCTCAGCCACAACGTACTCCACCAGGTTCTCAGGCTATAATTACAGCACCAGCTGCCATCCCACCTGCTCAGCCAGCCCGAGGTGGAGGTCGGGGTGGTAGAGGTCACCTTAGAAGGGGAAGCCAGGCCAGATACTATGCCCTTCCTGCTCGTACAAAGGTCGTTGCTTCCGATTCTGTCATTATATGTATTGTTGCGGTCTGTCATAGAGATGCATCAGTTCTATTCGATCCAGGCTCTACTTATTCCTATATGTCCTCTTATTTTTCCTCGCACTTGGACATATCTCGGGATTCTTTGAGTTCCCCTGTTTATGTATCTACTCCTGTGGGAGATACTCTTGTTGTGAACCGCGTTTATTGGTCGTGTTTGATTGCTCTTAGTGGTTTTGAGACCAGAGCCGATTTATTATTGCTCAGCATGGTAGATTTTGATGTTATCTTGGGCATGGACTGGTTGTCGCCCTATTTTGCTATTCTTGATTGTCACACCAAGACCGTGACACTGGCTATGCCAGGTTTACCGCGATTAGAGTGGAGGGGCACCTTAGATTACACTCTCAGCAGAGTTATTTCATTTCTTAAAGCTCAATGAATGGTTGAGGAGGGGTGTGACACGTATCTAGCTTATGTGATAGATGTTAGTATTGATACCTTTATAGTTGAGTCAGTCCTAGTAGTGAGGGATTTTCCTGATGTGTTTCCAGCTGATCTTTCAGGCATGCCGCCCGATAGAGATATTGATTTTGGCATTGATTTGTTCCGGGTCACTCAGCCCATCTCTATTCCTCTTTACCGTATGGATCCTCCTGAGTTGAAGGAGCAGTTACATGAATTGCTTGATAACGGCTTCATTCGGCCCAGTGTGTCACCTTGGGGTGCTCCTATCTTGTTTGTGAAGAAAAAGGGTTCTATGTGTACGTGCATTGATTATCGCCAGTTGAACAAAGTTACAGTGAAGAACCGGTGTCCTTTGCCTCGTATTGATGACCTATTTGATCAGTCATAGGGTGCTCAAGTGTTTTCCAAGATCGATTTGCATTCAGGTTATCATAAGTTGAAGATTCGGGAGCCAGATATCTCGAAGAACTGCTTTCAGGACACGGTATGGTGAATACGAGTTCCTTGTTATGTCATTTGGGCTGACCAATGCCCCAGAAGCATTTATGCATTTGATGCACGGTGTATTTCGGCCTTATCTTGATACATTCGTCATTGTCTTTATTAACGACGTTCTGGTGTACTCCCGGAGTCGGAAGATCAAGAGTAGCACCTGAGGACAGTGCTTCAGACCTTGAGAGAAAATAAATTATATGCAAAGTTCTCAAAATGTGAGTTCTGGTTAGATTCCGTGGCATTCTTGGGTCATGTGGTATCGAGTGAAGGGATCAAGGTGGATCCAAAGAAAGTGGAGGCAATGCAAAGTTGGCCCAGACCATCCTCAGTGACCGAGATCCGGAGTTTTCTTGGTTTGGCAGGTTATTACCGTCGATTTATTGAGGGATTCTCGTCTATTGCATCACTTATGACCAGTCTAACCCAGAAGGGTGCTTCATTCAGGTGGACAGAAGAGTGTGAGGAGATCTCTCAGAAGCTCATGACAGCTTTGACTGCGGCCCCAGAATTGATATTGCCTATAGGTTCGGGGTCTTATACAGTTTATTATGATGCGTTGCGAGTTGTCCTTGGCGCGGTGTTATACAAGACCTAAGGGTGATTGCCTACGCGTCTAGATAGCTGAAGGTGCATGAAAAGAACTATCTTGTCCACGACCTTGAGCTAGCAGCTATTGTTCATGCATTGAAGATTTGGAGGCACTATTTGTACAGTGTCCCTTGTGAGATCTATACTGATCACCGGATTTTGCAGCATATGTTCAAGCAGAAGGATCTTAATTTGCGTCAGAGGAGGTGGTTAGAGCTGCTTAAGGATTATGATATCACTTTTTTGTACCACCCGGGGAAGGCCAATGTGGTAGTCGATGCTTTGAGTCGCCGGACAGAGAGTTTGGGGAGTTTAGCTTATCTACCAGCAGTAGAGAGGCCCATGGCGCTGGATGTTTAGGTCTTAGCCAGCCAATTTGTGAGATTGGATATTTCTGAGCCGAGTCGAGTGTTGGCTTGTGTGGTCTCCCAGTCTTCTCCTTATGATCGTATCAGGGAGCGTTAGTATGATGACCCCCATCTGTTTGTCCTGAGGGACACGGTTTAGCACGTGATGCTAAGGAGGTTACTATTGGGGACAATGATTCATTGAAGATGTAGGGCAGGCTATGTTTGCCTAATGTGGATGGTTTGCGTGAGTTGATTCTTCAGAAGACTCATAGCTCGCGGTACTCCATTTATCCGGGTGCCGCGAAGATGTATCAGGACTTGAGACAACATTATTGGTGGAGGAGGATGAAGAAGGACATAGTGGAATATGTTGCTCGGTGTCTAAATTTTCAGCGGGTGAAGTATGAGCATCAGTGACCAGGTGGATTGCTTCAGCAGTTAGAGATTCCAAAGTGGAAATGGGAGCGGATCACTATGGATTTCGTTATTGGACTCCCACGGACTCAGCGGAAGTTTGATGCAGTTTGGGTGATTGTAGATAGGCTGACCAAGTCAGCTCATTTCCTTCCTGTGATGACTACCTATTCTTCTGAGTAGCTGGCTCGAGTTTATATCCGCGAGATTATGAGGCTTCATGGTGTGCCGGTATCTATCATCTCTGACCGGGGTACGCAGTTTACATCACGATTCTGGAGAGCTGTACATCATGAGTTGGTATTAGGGTGGAGTTGAGCATAACATTTCCCCTCATTTGGATGGGCAGTCCGAGCGCACTATTCAGATTCTTGAAGATATGCTCCGTGCGTGTGTGATGGAGTTTGGAGGTTCTTGGGATCAGTTCTTGCCACTTGCGGAGTTTGCCTACAATAACAGTTATCAGTCCAGCATTCAGATGGCACCGCATGAGGCCCTGTATGGTAGGCGGTGTCGGTCCCCAGTCGGTTGGTTGGAGCCGGGCGAGGCTAGATTATTGGGCATAGACTTGGTTCAGGACGCCTTGGAGAAGGTTAAGGTGACTCAGGATAGACTTCGCACAACCAGTCCATACAGAAGAGTTATGCGGATCGGAAGGTTCGCGATGCTGCATTCATGGTTGGAGAGCGGGTCTTATTCCGGGTTTCTCCAATGAAGGGCATCATGAGGTTCGTAAAGAGGGGAAAGTTGAGCCCAAGGTTTATTGGTCCCTTTGAAGTGTTGCGCGTGTTGGGAAGGTTTCTTATGACCTTGCCTTACCTCCCAGCTGTTGATACCCAATTTTTCCCTATATATTTTCAATATACAAAATAACTTCAAAATAGCACATATATGCATACATAAGCATGTACAAGTGTTTTATTATTTTTTTTCATATTTTTTAAAGGTTTAAATTGATTTATTTTCTCCTTTTTATCCATAAAATCCCCAATAATTATTTCTAAAATGATTATCTTGAGAATTCTTCTTTTGGATTTTTATATTTATGCCAAAATATGGCTAAGGTAATTTTTACATATTCTTACAATTATATTTAGTATTTTTAAAGCTAAATTGCACATAATTGCATATTAGCCATTTTAAGGTTTAATTATGTTTTACACGCATAAAATTGGATCCTATATTTTTAAATTGTTAATTATGTACTATAAATCACATTAGTACTCTAAATTTATTTTCAGAAACTATTTTTTATTTTTTATAAATTAAAAAGGGAAAACCGGCTATTTAAATAACAACCCCTTTTGTATTTCAATTATAGCCTAAATCAAACCCCAATTCCCAACCCAATTATACCCACCGGACCAAAACCCAATTTTATAACCTGGGCCACCTACCCACTCTAGTCTCGACTGTTGATCTCCCAAATCAACGGTCCCCAATACCCTTACCATTTTTAAACCCAAACGACCCCCCTAACCTAAATCATTTCTCACCAGTCCACCGCCCTTGAATCCCCTCTCCTCTCCAATTCTCTATGAAACCTAAAGCTAACCCTAGCCGCCGCCACCCTAATCCCCTTCAATCCCCACTCAATCCATGGACTACGATGGCTGTTTGAGCCGTATACCGGTCTCCAATGTCTCCTGGTGGCCCGCTTTTGTGATTTCATGGACAGATCTCGAAGAGATCTGGTCCAGTCCTTGCTCAACTTCTATCCATGGTCTTTTCCCGGCCATCCCTCGCCTTTTAAGTCAGATCCATGGCTTTTCCGGCTAGATCAGTAACTTTTCGAAGTTTTCTTACTTTTTTCTGGGTTCTCCGAAACCCTAGCCTTAAAGACCTTCGATTTTCTTTCAGATCTGTCTTCGATTTTGGTGTATGTCATGACACTCCTCGGTGTTTTTCAACGGTCTTTCTCGAATTTTTCAAAAGTGTACTCTTCAATCTTTCAAGATTAGGGTTTCTTACCTACTTTTTTAAGCTTCTCTTCTGATTTTCTTACGTTTTGATTTTATATTCTTAACTGTGTTTAAACACGATTGCTTATGTTTTCTCTACTGGTTCATCATGTTTAAAACCCTAAGTGCTTTTGGTTCTATCCGGGGTTCTGAAACTGTCTTTGTTTATTTGTTTATATGATTGTTTTGAATTGGATTTTTTAATTGGTTAGGATCTTTTCCTTTAGCTTGGCTTGAATGATTCTTGACGTTTTACTTCGCTTTCTTAATGACTTTGTTAAACCTACATTTTCCTAAAGTTTCCTCTTGTTACTCGTGGAGTTTAAATACTTGTTTATGTGTTCGGTTTTGCCTGTCCTTTACCTGTTGCTTATTGTTAGCCTCTAATTGACTTTGTTAACTAACTATGCTTCGAGTAGGTTCTTCTACCTACTGAATCCTTAGCCTACTCCGTGTTACTTGTATGTTTATCTGGTGCTTATTTTGCTACTATGTCTGGCTTCACGACTGTTCATTCTTTTCTATTTAATATGCTGAACTTGAGAATCATCGATTCTTTCTTGAATTGATCTTGATTTCCTCAAGTCACAACTGATTGCATATTTCTTATAAAACCTGGTTCACTCTATTTGTTTTAATCGATTGATTCTCTCCTTTTTGCTGGGAATATTTTACCTCTGCTGAATACCTTTCCAAAATTAGAGTATATTTCGTACTTAGAACTCAATTATTTACTCTATAACTTTTTAACTAATCCCCTATATGGTCCAGAATCAATCTTTCCTCAAATTGATTTTCTTTCCTTTAATTACTCAATGTTCGTACCCGTTAAGGCAGTAATTCCTGAATTAAAGGGACGTACTTGTATATAATTGATTCTGAATTGTGATTATTTTCCATATATGTGTTTAAACTTTTACTTGTTACCTTATTTCTCTACTCGTTTTTTAAGGCTAATAAATACCCCTAATGTTTTCATTAAAAGGACGAACAACTGAGTTCAAAACACACACTTACACCATTCAAACTCTCTTTCCTTTTTCCTCTAAACTACTTGTCTACTTGGCCTAACTTTTGTTCCCCCTGTGTCCCGTGAAAAGCCAAGGATTAGACTGTGGAATTCTGATTGATTTACTTTTTCTTTTTTCTTGCACCTTTGCTTCTTCAACTGGTATGTCCTAGTTTTAAATTCTGAAACTCAAACCTAATGTGTCCCTTGTTGTCAATCACTGTCTCTTTCTGCAATGATGACTCATGATGTTGCACTTTTGTTTATTGCTTTACTCAGCATGCTTAACATTCTGCCCTCTCTTGTTCAAATGTAATTAGTATGTCTACTTGTTCCTGTTTATGTCCTTCAACTAGCATGTCTCCTAATATACTTGACTCATGACTAATTATGTGTTTTAATTTGGACCCTCTGTGTCCCCAACCCCTATTTCCCTATTTGAAACTCCTGAGGTTGTACTGCTATTCGAACTTATTCTGTGTATGTTGTTGTTACTCCTACCCCCTTTCCCTTTTCAAAAACTGTTTTCACTAAGCAATCCTTCTGTTGTTTTTACAAACTTATTTCAAACATGCTGTCTTCAAGATTGTTTTCCAACCCTATTCCTTTGAGTCTATGTCAAGCACTTTCACTATACTCTTAGGTTATTAAGTTCTGCCTCTTTTGTGTAAGCCTTGCTTTGGGACCCTTGAGCTCCCTCTGAACTTGGATGCATGAAAGCTGGCCTTTTCCGCACTGCACTTACTCTGTCTTAGCCATGAAATCTGGGTGTGAGCACTGCCCGGGATCCCTTGAGGTCCTTAGGGAACTCTGACACACTTAGATATGAGGGAAAGCTGGAACAATATTAGCATTTGAGGTGGTTTATTACGTAACTCAGAGAGGAAGTCAGAATCAGGCTTCCTACAGTTATAAATTCTTATTTTTCATTTCTGTTTGTGTAATTCAATCACATGGTCTGTAATAATTTGTAAACAAATGCTGGGGTGGCTAGTGAAAAGGGATGGGGAAGTATACATGCTATAGCCGTTAAAGGGTAGAAAACATGTTATTAGGTTTATATTCCTAAATTGCGCAATAGAAATCATGCTTAGGGTTCATGCATGCATTAGAAATCATACTCTTAGGACCTGTGTTCTTGCCTCAGCATTTCATTCGTTAGTCCATGCTTTATGCCTATCACTTAGAAATCCTGCCCTCAGGACAATAACAACACTAGTATAAAAGGCTGTTATTTCAAAAAATCCTGCAACTCTTATGTACATCTAGAAATCATGCTTTAGGGATTCTGTTTTTGTCACAATCTTGCAATTTACATATTAGATACCATGTTCCAGGATCATGTTTGTATTTTTGCTTAAAAACGCCTAGTTAATTATCAACTCATGGAAAGGTAGTAAAGTAATAATTTTCATACTGTGATATTTTTCCCACAATCTCTGCAACTAGAACAACATGCTCTTAGGGTAAAATAATCCCCAACTGTCTCAACAATTCTGAATAACTGTTGCATATTGCTTTTACGCCTAGGCAAGCCTTAGGTAATACCCTTAATAAAACTGGAACTGCCTTTGTCTAATTATCAACTGTTAAAATCAGTAAGCAAACCTGATTCGGACTTCTTTTCTGAGTCCTGTGATAAATCTGGTTCTGATGTTATCACTCAAACACCCTGCTTTAGGATTTTAAATTCGGACCTTAATTGTGTATGAGTCATGCTGTCTATATGCATTATCTGGGGAGGTGTCTTTGAACCTTCTATTCATTTTTCTGTGTTTTTCCCCCCTTAAATACAGTCCTACCTGTTTTGTATGTCGCCTTAGTATTTTGCCTTTAAACCTGAGGGTTTGCCAGAACCTCCTTCTTATAGGATAGGAGTCCTAACCTCCGGGACTGATAGGAAGTGACGTGTAACAGCATGCAATAAGCATCGAGACCAACCCTCGCTTTAATTACCTTCACGGGTGGGAAAGGGTAGATATGGATATGATGACCGGTGCGCTAATGCCACGCGTAGCCCCTTTCTTAGGAGTGATTACCGGGCATTGTACTGATGTGATCCATATTACAAACAAACCTAGGACCCCCCCCCCCTCTACATTCATAAGCATGCTTAGATTAACTCTTTTCAAAACTTTGGTTTTATTAATCGCTTTTTTTTTGTCAAACGCTTGTGTATTTCTACCTAAATCCCTGCTATGTGATCCTTACTTATCTACTTGCTAATTGCACAAATTCACAAAAAACTGTCTGGCCGGGAACCACACTAGTGGATCCTGAGGGGTGCCTAACACCTTCCCCTTAGGATAATTTCAAGCCCTTACCCTATCTCTGGTTATCAAATGTGATTGTAGATGAACCCTGTAGGTGCCATAATGCACCTTTAAAATCGTTAGGTGGTGACTCTTCAAAACGTAATACCCGATTCCCAAAAGGAAATGAATCATTACACCTCCATGAATGTCGAAACCCGGACTCCTCTCCGCGGAGGGAAAAAGGGGGCGCGACAGCATGNCTCCGCGGACGGGAAAAGGGGGACGGCGACAGCATGGCGACTGTGCTGGGGATTTCTTTTTAGGCCTTTTTACCATTTCTAGATTGTTCTTGTGAATTTGTACCCTCCCTTTATGTGCAATTACTTGTTTAATTTCTTAAGCATTCGATTTCTTCTTCAAAAGCAAAACTGACATATCTTTCTTGTTTCCTCCCTTTACTTGCTGCTTTAAATTATAAGAACTGGTGTATTTATTGCTTTCTCAACGTGCAAATACATGTCAACATGCTTTTAATAGTTGCATAATCATGATCAACATCATAATCCACTCGTGCCAAACAAATACTATAGCAACGCTTTTAATGAGTGGTTGCGCTCTTCCTATATCATTACCCCTAAATTCGGAAAGGCATATTTGCGGTAAAACTAGTCGATCAGCGGTGCAGTCGACAGTTTCGTGCCTTTCCCCCTTGAGTTGTCCGCTCAAGGGTACCAGTCTTAAACCTCATAGAAACCTTACTGTGTTTAAATTGTGCATGCATCATGGTCAAACCTAGCCGGGTCAGTTATGTTGTCCACATAATGATCCTTTAAGATAACCTTATCCAAAGTCCACTGGGTTCCTTTAAAACCCAAACGGACATCGTCACGTTCTGTGCATTTATTTGGAGACTTAAATGCTTCATGCTAATTGTTGATATTAAATAGTCGAGTCTGGTGGGGGTAAGGGCCAAACCTTGTTTGCCTTGCAGAGAAATGAGGCACGAAGTCCCCAGATTCGGCATGGTCACCAACATCCACCCAAGATTGCTAAGCTGGTGGAGAGATCTACATTCAAGTGACCAAATCCTCATCAGGAAATATCTGGGCAATCTACCATCCCTCCTGGAGATTCAACCTAACAACATGATCATAGAAGCTTCTACGTTGTTTTGGGATTGTGAAAGGGCCGTGTTCCGCTTTGGGGACATCGAGATTACACCTCTGCTAGAGGAGATAGGAGGACCGGCTGGTCTAGTGTGGGAAACTCCGGGTCTGCTAATTCCCGAGAACCGCACAGGCAGAGGTTTCCTTAAAATGATGGGTTTGAAGAAGAATGCAGAATTGACATGCCTAAAGGAATCATACATCCCTTTTGACTACCTGTATGAAAGATACGGTCACAGCAAATCCTATCGTACCTACCCTGACGAGTTTGCCATCACATCCATGGGACACATCCATCGCAGGGTTTTCGTCTTGATGTTTTGCTTCCTGGGTCTGATCGTGTTTTCGATGAAGAAAGGGAGAATTCATACCAGGCTGGCTATGGTAACTAAGACCCTAATGGAGGGGATTGGTGGGCAGAAATTCAGCATTGTACCGATGATCATTGCAGACATATTCCGAGCTTTAGAGAAGTGTCAACGAGGAGCAAAACACTTCGAAGGTTGCAATTTACTACTTCAGCTCTGGCTCATGGAACATCTCCAAAAGGGCAAATACCGACAAGAAATCCGGCGAAGGGATTGGGATGATTACATTGCTTCCATCATCCAAAGCGAATGAATTACATCCTCGACATGTTCGCTCAGCCTGAGAATGCCAAAGGATGGGTTGAGCTATTTGATAATCTGACCGAAGAACAGGTTCAATGGATGTTCGAGTGGTTTCCGATAGAGGAGTTCATCGCGCGATCCAGAGATGCACCTTTCCTAATACTAACTGGTCTAAGAGGAACATACCCTTACGTCCCTCTTCGAGTTATGAGGCAAGCTGGTAGGAAGCAAGTCATACCCAAAGTCGACAAGATGAGCCACTTCCAAGCTGACTTCTAAAACGACGATAGTCCCTACAAGTGCCAAGCCCAACACATGTGGCATTGCAAGATCGTAATGGGGAAAGACACCATCGAGCCAGACAGATATCATGCCGGTTGTACTCCCTTCTATTCAGGTTGGTTAGAAGACAATCATGATGGTCTGGGCCAGCCAGGATTCGTTCGGGGTCATAAAATTATAGATGAAAAGGCCGAGGCACAAGTCAAGTACAATCAACTGCGCAAAAGGATCCGTGAATGCGAGAGCGAACACCACGAGATACAAGAGTCCAACCAGAAGCTGATTGAGGAATGGAAAGACATGGCTATCAACGCCAACAAAAGGCTGGGATACTTAGAGCGAGGCATAGTAGAACTGGAAAGAAAGTTTCTCAAAAGAATTGAAGATTGTCAAGAGGCTGAAGGGACCGGAGGTGGACATCTAGCAAGAGCGTACCTGTTGCTGGGACTTCGCGAGTTGGGGAAGCTGTTCGACGGAGCCAAGGATGCCAAATCTGGGGAAGGTCCTTCTGGGACCAAGTAGATAGTAGTTTATTTTTTTGCTTTATAAATGTAATAAGGCCAATGGCCACTAGTGACTTTTATTTCTTGTTTATTTAGTGTCAATTTGGGATTCGTCTTATTTTTATCAATAAAATGAGGCATTCAGCATTCTAGGTTCTCCAAATCAATCTGTCGCTAGGCCTACCTCGGGCACAATGAGGTTCCCCAAATTAGGACACGCTTTACATTCCTGCACTATGTGTTAACTATTGCAATACTTTTTATGATCCTCACTAACTTGGTTACCTTTTGTTTTTGTTTTTCCCCTCCCCAAAGGTTAGTTCGTGCACTCTGGCATCGTCATCTTATTCCACGAGATCCAAGGGCCCTCCGCCCACTCCTCCTCTTAGTCCTGTTAAAAGCAAGAACAAAGGCAAGATGGAAGATTTGAACAACATCAGGAAGGAGAACCCAACTGAACGGATTGAGGCCACTGATGGCCATGGTATTCGAGTCCCTAACGAGAATGTGTCACAACTTGAGCAGAAGCTGTTGAAATTTCAGGAAGAGCTCGAACAGGTTCGGAATCTGGCAAGCCTGCCATTTTCCCTCAGCACCCCAGATGTTAACTTCCCCAACACTCAGAACCCTACACCTCCTCAAAACATCCCAAAATAACAGAAACATCCCACTCCTCACTATCCCATTGCTCCACCAAAGAACCAGTGCAACACCTGCCATATCCCAAACAACCCTCCACTACTCATCCCAGAACCTTAAAACTCTGTAAACGACCATTTCCACACCCATAACACCCCTATCTACATGGAGACCATGCCATACTCCACCCAACCTATCTCAAGCCCACCTGAGTCTGATGCAAAGGATCTACTGATCAGGAACCTAGCTGAGGAGCTTAAGAAATTGACTACCCGAATTCAGGGCGTCGAGGGAAGCAAAGAAATTGAAGGCCTGAACTATGAGGATCTTTGCATACAGCCTGATGTCGAACTGCCCGAGGGTTACAAACCTCTTAAGTTCGAAATGTTTGATGGTATGGGTGATCCAAGGGTCCATCTAAGGACATACTGCGACAAGTTGGTTGGAGTAGGGAAAGACGAGAGAATCCGCATGAAGCTGTTCATGAGGAGTTTGAAAGGAGATGCATTATCTTGGTACATCAGCCACCAAGAAGTGGTCAAGCTGGGTAGGCATGGCATCTGACTTTATGGACAGATTCAGGTTAAATACGAAGAATGCACCAGACGTGTTCTATATACAGAATCTGAAAAAGAAGCCCACAGAGACGTTTCGCGAGTATGCTACTCGCTGGAGGTCTGAAGCTGCTAAGGTCAGACCTACCTTAGAAGAGGAACAAATGAACAAGTTCTTTGTCCGGGCTCAAGACCCACAGTACTATGAACGGCTGATGATGATTGAGAACAACAAGTTCTCCGACATTATCAAGTTGGGTGAAAGAATTGAAGGAGGTATCAAAAGCGGTATGGTTACAAACTTCGAGGCCTTACAAGCTACAAATAAGGCCTTACAGTCCGGTGGTGTGTCCAAGAAGAGGGACGTAGGGGTCGTGATGGTTGCACAAAGGACCAAGTCTCCCCTCAAATACCAAACTTACCCAACACCTCCACTAATATATCCGCCAACTCCAAATTACCAAGCATCCTCACCCTCGTACCAAGCTACTCCACCAACTTATCAGTCATCTCCACCTCCTACATGTCAACCTGCTTCACCCAGATACTCCCAACCCGCTCATGTCTACCAAACCTAAAATGCTCAACCATCCCATTATCAATCACCCCCTGCACGCCAAAACTTCCCTAGACCTCGACCAAATTTTGATTGCAGAGCTCTAAAACTGTACACAACCATCGCCGAACCCATTGACCAACTGTATGAGAGACTCAAAGCTGCTGGCTATGTCACCCCCCATCCCTGCTGCAACCCCTGAAAATCCTTCTCAGTGGGTTAACCCAAACAAATCCTGTGCATACCACTCCGGCATGAAAGGGCACACCATCGATGAATGTCATTCCCTGAAAGACAAGATACAGTCCTTGATTGATAACAAGATCATTGTGGCAAAAGAAATCGCTCCAAACGTTCGCAACAATCCTCTGCCAAACCATAAAGGTGGTGGTATCCACATGATTGAAGTAGAAGATGACTGGGATCCCGAGGGATCAATCGGGTTGATCACAGAAGGTGATGATCCAAAGAAACCAACAATTACTCTCAATCCAATGATAGTCCAAATCCAACCGTCTGAGGACACTGAGGTAGATGTGTCTATACCTCTTGAGCTTGAAGCAGCGCCATCAGCAAAGGCACCAGCATCATTTGAAGTTACAATCTTGCCACCCAAGGCACATATTCCATTCGAAGTGAAGATAGCCGCGCCGATCCCTGTGGCGATGTCCACCATGCCGACATTCTACACAAATGCCGTACCATCGGATTATACAGCCGTGGCAAGAAGGAAACGTAAGGTCAGAATTGAAGAGACTATCGCAGCACAGGGTATGACAAGAACTGGTAGGGTCTATACCCCTGAACACCTAGTTGAATCAAGCAAGCAGGCCTCCAATTGGTCGTCCCTCATTGAGACAGGCCCGGATGATCTTTGGAGGAAGATACAGGCCAAGGAATATTCGGTCATCGACCAGTTAAACAAGACGCCAACACAAATATCCATTCTCTCTTTGCTGCAGAATTCTGAGGCACACAAGAATGCTCTGTTAAAGGTGTTAAGTGAGGCATATGTACCAAGCAGCATCACTGGCGGGGAAATGGCGAATATGGTAGGGCAAGTTCTAGAAAGCCACAAGATCACCTTTCATGAGGACAAGCTGCCACCTGAAGGGCTGGGGCACAACAAGGCCCTGCACATCACCGTGCAATGAGAAGATTATTTTATCACCAGAATCCTGATCGATGGAGGATCCAGCCTTAACATCTGTCCGCTGGTAACACTCAAGAAGTTGGGTAAAGGGCTGCACGAGATAAAATACGGAGCAATCAATGTGAAAGCCTTCGATGGTTTTCAGAGGTCCACCATTGGTGAGATTATTCTATGCTTACAGATCGTACTAACCTGGTTCGATGTCGATTTCCAGGTAATGGATGTATCGGCATCCTACAACTTGCTGCTAGGACGGCCATGGATTCATGTTGCTGGTGCCGTAGCATCAACGCTGCATCAGGCAGTAAAATTCGAATGGAATCACGAGGAAGTGATCATTCACGACGACGGTAGCAACCCAATATACAGTCGCCAGACCATTCCGACGATCGGAGGAAGATGGAAGCTAGGTGGAGAAACTTACCACCACATCGAGCGGGTCAATGCTGTCGACAAAGACAAATGGTGGGATAACAAAATCGAGAGTATACTGAATTGGAGTGGGTACGAACCTGGCAAAGGGCTCGGCAAGAATCTCCAAGGAATCTCTAAGCCCATAAAACTCAAGAAACATGGCACTACCTTCGGGTTGGGATATGATTACACCTGGGAAGAATTCAACAACTGGTCGCCACCATGGCGCGGTCCTTACTATCCACTAGAGCAACCAATACCGCATCTGGAGCAGACTTTCCAACAGGCTGACGTTATTTATGGGTCAGAGGAAGAAGAAGCGCTTGCAGCAATGAAGAACTTGTTCTTAGAAGACAGTGATATGGACTGTTGTGTCATTCTCATGGAGGAGGGGAGGAAGGCCCTTCCATACAGGCTGTGAGCAGAGGGGCATATCTCAAGAATTGGACCATCAGAACAACCAGAGCCCGATGAGCCTCCGGCATTACTATTACCTATCTTGATGAACCAATGACTGTGACATGCAATAAGACAACGCAACAAACGGATGTTGATTCAGAAGAAGATGAGATACCCGAGGAAATTATCAAAGAAGCTAAGAACTTTAAGAACAGACCTAAGTCCAACCTGGACGGGACCGAAATTGTCAACCTTGGAGATTCAAAAAACGTCAAGGAAACACGAATCAACATTCACCTATCGCCGTCAGAAAAGGAAAAGAATACAAAGTTTCTGAAAGAATATGAGGACATATTCGCCTGGTCGTATAATGACATGACCGGTATGAGTACGTCTATTGTGGCTCATAAACTGCCAACCGATCCTATGTGTCCACCTGTAAAACAGAAGCTCAGAAAGTTCAAGCCTGATATGAGTTTGAAAATCAAGGAAGAAGTCAACAAGCAGATCAAAGCTAAGGTTCTAAGGGTAGTGGAATACCCGACATGGTTAGAAAACATTGTACAAGTGCCGAAGAAGGATGGGAAGGTCAGAATCTGTGTCGACTATCGGGATCTCAACCGGGGCAGTCCGAAAGACGACTTCCCTTTGCCAAATATACACATCCTGATCGACAATTGCCCCAAGCATGAGTTACAATCATTCGTAGACTATTTCGCTGGTTATCATCAGATCTGGATGGATGAGGAAGATGCTAAGAAAACGGCTTTCATTACGCCGTGGGGAGTGTACTGTTACAAGATGATGCCATTCGGCCTGAAGAATGCAGGGGCCACCTACATGAGGGCTATGACTACCATTTTCCATGACATAATACACAAGGAGATAGAGGTGTATGTGGATGATGTTATTATCAAGTCTAAGAAGGCCACTAACCACATGGAAGATCTGAGGAAGTTCTTTAACAGATTGCGGAGGTACAACCTGAAACTAAACCCCGCAAAGTGTGCATTTGGGGTTCCTGCTGGAAAATTACTTGGGTTTATTGTGAGCCACCGAGGAATAGAATTGGATCCATCAAAAGTCAAAGCCATTCAAGAACTACCACCGCCAAAGAACAAGAAGGACGTGATGAGTTTCTTAGGAAGGCTTAACTACATCAGCCGATTCATAGCACAATCCACAATTATCTGTGAGCCAATCTTTAAGATGTTGAAGAAGGACGCCGCTACCAAATGGACTGATGACTGCCAAAAGGACTTCAACAGAATCAAGGAATACTTATCAACACCACCAGTCTTAGTCCCACCCGAGCCAGGTAGACCCTTACTACTCTACCTTGCAGTGTTGGATGGAGCCTTCGGTTGCGTTCTGGGGCAGCATGATGAAACAGGGAGGAAAGAGCAGGCCATTTATTATCTCAGTAAGAAGTTCACCCCGTACGAGGCCCGGTATTCTCTATTGGAATGCACCTGTTGTGCCTTGACTTGGGTAGCTCAGAAGCTGAGGCATTACTTCTTTGCCTATACGACATATCTCATATGGAGACTGGATCCCTTGAAATACACCTTTCAGAAGCCCATGCCCACTGGCAAGTTGGCCAAGTGGCAAATCCTGTTGAGTGAGTTTGACATTGTTTACGTAACTCAGAAAGCGGTCAAGGGACAGGCACTGGCAGATCACCTTGCTGAAAACCCCGTGGATGGAGGATATGAACCTTTGAAAACATATTTTCTTGATGAAGAGGTATCATTCATAGGAGAAGACATTGCAGAATCCTATGACGGTTGGAGAATGTTCTTCGATGGAGCGACAAACTTCAAAGTAGTTGGCATAGGAGCAGTCCAAATATCAGAAATCGGTCAGCATTATCCAGTGTCCGCCAAACTCAGGTTCCCATACACCAACAATATGGCTGAGTATGAAGCCTGCATCTTAGGGCTCAAGATGGCCATTGACAAGAACGTGCAAGAGCTGCTAGTGATTGGAGATTCAGATTTGCTTATACACCAGGTACGAGGAGAATGGGCAACCAAGAATTCCAAGATACTCCCGTATCTGCACCACGTATAGGAATTGAGAAGGAGATTCACAAAGACGGAATTCCAACATGTTCCAGAATCCAGAATGAGTTCGCTGATGCATTGGCTACCCTATCACCTATGATACAGCATCCGGACAAGAATTTCATTGATCCCATTCCAGTAAAAATCCATAATCAGCTAGCTTACTGTGCCCATGTTGAAGAGGAAGCAGACGGAAAGCCTTGGTTTCATGATATCCAGGAATATTGGCAAAAGGAGAGTACCCGGAGCTTGCTAATCCTATTCAGAAACGCACACTTCGGAGATTGTCCAACAACTTCTTTCATGGCGAGGGAATCCTGTATAGGAGGACTAATGATTTGGGACTATTAAGATTTGTTGACGGAAAGGAAGCATTCAAGCTGCTAAAGGAAATTCATGCTGGGACTTGCGGTCCACATATGAACGGTTTTGTTTTAGCAAAGAAGATACTCCGGGCTGGCTACTTCTACATGACTATGGAGACATACTGCATCCAATAATGTCCGGAAATGCCACCGCTGTTAGATACATTCAGATATGATAAAGGTACCTCCGAGCGAGCTCCACACAACAAGATCATCATGGCCATTCGCCGCCTGGGGAATGGACGTTATTGGACCAATCGAGCCTGCCGCTTCTAACGCACACAGGTTCGTCCTAGTAGCCATAGACTATTTCACCAAATGGGTCGAAGCAGCATCTCACAGAGCGGTAACTAAGAAATTCGCGGTAGACTTAGTCCGCGATCACATTGTTTGTCAATTCGGGATTCCAGAGTCAATCATTACTGATAACGGCTCCAACCTCAGCAGCGACTTGATGAAAGCTATGTGTGAAACTTTCAAGATCAGACACAAGAATTCCACAGCCTACAGGCCTCAAATGAATGGAGTCGTAGAAGCCGCCAACATGAATATCAAGAAGATATTGAGGGAAATGATAAAAAAGCATAAACAGTGGCACGAGAAGTTATCATTTGCTCTATTGGGATATCGCACCACAGTCCGCAAATCAACCGGGGCAACCCCCTATATGCTGGTTTATGGTACAGAGGCTGTCATTCCCACTGAAGTAGAAATTCCTTCCCTAAGGATCATGCAGGAAGCTGAGCTCGATGACGCAGAGTGGGTGAAGAGTCGTTATGAGCAACTATCTCTTATAGACGGAAAGAGAATGAATGCAGTTTGCCATGGTCAACTCTATCAGAACAGAATGTCCAAAGCCTTAAACAAAAGAGTCAAGCCGAGACAGTTCACACCGGGACAGCTGGTGTTAAAGAAAATTTTCCCGCATCAAGACGAAGCCAAAGGGAAGTTCTCTCCCAACTGGCAGGGCCCATACATGGTTCATCGGGTTCTGACAGGAGGAGCCCTCATACTTGTAGAAATGGACGGAGAATTCTGGCCAAAGCCAATTAATTCAGATGTAGTCAAGCGTTACTATGTGTAATCTTTATGCTTTCCTCATATGATGTAAATTGAACTACGCCTGACCTGATTACCGTCTAAGAGGGGATACGTAGGCAGCCCTATTGGTTCGGTCACAATTCAATAAAATTTTCATTCCCCCCTAAAATTGGAAACTGGGGTAAAATTTTGAGGAGGACCCTCAAAATTTCAAAGTAATTTCACCCGATCACCGCACGAGCAACAGTCAGAAGTGTCAACTCATCAAACTGGGGCAGAATTTTGAGGAGAAGCCTCAAAATTCCGTAGCAAGAGAGGTTGCAATGTCCCGAACCACATCACAGTCGTCGGTTCATGTAAAAACTATTTTTAATTATACATTTATGTCATACTTTTACAAAATTGTGCATATTTACTATTGAAACTTCCTTGTTTAGCAGCGCTACCCCAATAATACAGACGGTATCACCAGATCGAAGCCGGACGAGTCAAGCAAAGCCAGTGGGGATGCGAACTAACCTTCCCCCTTTTCAAAACTCACAATTTTTCTTTGGATACAGGCATTAGGACTGCGAAATCATTAAACATACTATACGGCCATGGAACAAACATTATTCAGGAATACGATTCTCAGAACCGTAGCACTTGCCAACATTTGCTATCAGCACGCACCTGTAATGCTCTGTATCTCACAATGCTCCCAGTAGTCACAACGCCGCAATCTGCTATCAGCTAAGAAAACTCTACTGTCATTTGCTATTTTATTTCTTCCATAAGGCTACTTTTCTGCCTTCCAATCTGCATAAGGCTGCCATTCTGTCTTCCGAGGTTAATCTCTACCTCCATCTGCATTCACATCTTTGCATAAGGCTACTATTCTGCCTTCCAATTTGCATAAGGCTACTATTCTGCCTTCCAGTCTGCATAAGGCTTCCATTCTGCCTTCCGAGGTTAAGCTCTGCCTCCATCTGCATTCACATCGTTGCGTAAGGCTACTATTTTGCCTTCCAATTTGCATAAGGCTACTATTCTGCCTTCCAATCTGCATAAGGCTTCCATTCTGCCTTCCGAGGTTAAGCTCTACCTCCATCTGCATTCGTATCTTTGAATAAGGCTACCATTCTGCCTTCCGAGACTAAACGTTGTCTCCATCTACACCCGCATGGCTAAAAGATCACCACATACTGCATCTGCACGGCTGAAAGATCCCCACATACTGCACCTGCACGGCTGAAAGATCGCCACATGCTACGGCATCTTTCATGGGCTGAAATATTGCCAACTCATCCAAAGGCGTCATCGTTCGGAGGCACCATCTTCATAGCTCGAGAACACCATGTCATGGCCCGAGGATCCCTTTCAATCTTTTGCATATCATTATTCAAAGGCGTCATGGTTCGGAGGCACCATCCTCATAGCCCGAGAATATCATTTCATGGCCTGTGAATCCCTTATCATACGCTTCATGGCCCAGGACATCACGCTCTGAGGACGTCATTCCTAACCGTCCAAAGACAACATTCATGGTCCAACAGGAATTTACATCATGTTTAAATTTGCGCACAATATACGCTTGTATTGCTTATTTGCAGGTAAACCGGCGAGCAACGACCATCCTAGCAGGAGCAGTTCCGCTCCCGTACCCGCAGCCATACCAAACTTAACCATTCCTGTAAACCTATCACTCGCACAACCCTAGATGTTGCGTCCGTTCTTGAAACCGCCTCATCGGTATACTTCGTCGACGGATCCTGAACTACATACGGCCTGATTCTTGTAAAACCAGGGATATGTAGGTAGCTTAGAAGCCAGGGTGCGGCCTAACCTTTTCAAACCGTTTCGCTCGGTCAAAATTGGCCATCATTTCTTTATTCGGAAACTCTTTCATTCTTCCCGAGTAAAGAGGGGCAACTGTTGATACCCAATTTTTCCTATATATTTTCAATATACAAAATAACTTCAAAATAGCACATATATGCATACATAAGCATGTCCAAGTGTTTTATTATTTTTTCCATATTTTTTAAAGGTTTTAATTGATTTATTTTCCCCTTTTTATCCATAAAATCCCCAATAATTATTTCCAAGATAATTATCTTGAGAATTCTTCTATTGGGTTTTTATATTTATGCCAAAATATGGCTAAGGTAATTTTTACATATTTTTACAATTATATTTAGTATTTGTATAGCTATATTGCACATAATTGCAATATTAGCCATTTTAAGGTTTAATTATGTTTTACACGCATAAAATTGGATCCTATATTTTTAAATTGTTAATTATGTACTATAAATCACATTAGTATAATAAATTTGTTTGCAGAAACTATTTGCTATTTTTAATAAATTAAAAAGGGAAAACTGGCTATTTAAATAATAGCCCCTTTTGTATTTCAATTATAGCCTAAATCAAACCCCAATTCCCAAACCAATTATACCCACCGGACCAAGCCCAAACCCAATTTTATAACCCTTACCCACTCTAATCTCCACCGTTCAATCCCCACTCAATCCATAGACACCCATGGCAGTTTGAGACGTATACCGGTCTCCTATGTCTCCTGGTGGCCCGCTTTTGTGATTTCATGGACAGATCTCGAAGAGATCTGGTCCAGTCCTTGCTCAACTTCTATCCATGGTCTTTTTCCGGCCATCCATGGCCTTTCGAGTCAGATCCATGGCTTTTCCGGCTAGATCGGTAACATTTCGAAGTTTTCTTACTTTTTCTGGGTTCTCCGAAGCCCTAGCCTTAAAGACCTTCAATTTTCTTTCAGATCTGTCTTAGATCTGTGTTTGTCATAAACATCTTGGTGTTTTCTCAAAGGTTTTTCCGATTTTTCAAAGTGACTCTTCATCTTCAAGATTAGGGTTTTCTTAACCTCTTTTAAAAGACTTCTCTTCTGATTTTTTAGTATTGTTTTATGATTTTACTGTGTTTAAACGATTTGCTTATGTTTTCTCCTACCTGGTTCATCATGTTAAAACCCTAAGTGTTTTGGTTCTATCCGGGGTTCTGAAACTGTCTTTGTTTATTTGCTTATATGCCTGTTTTGATTGGGTTCTTTATGGTTAGATCCTTTTCCTTTGTTGGCCTTGAATGATTCTGAGTTCTTACTGCTTTTTAACTCGACTTTGTTAAAACCCTAATTTCCTAAAAGTTTCCTCACTTGTTACTGTGAGTTTAAATACTTGTTTCTATGTGTTGGTTTGCTGTCCTTTACCTGTTGCTATGTGTTAGCCCTAACTACTTGACTTTGTTAACTACTATGCTTCGAGTAGGTTCTTCTACTACTGAATCCTTAGCCTACTCGTGTTACTGTTGTATGTTTATCTGGTTGCTTATTTTGCTACTATGTCTGGCTTCACCTGTTCATTCTTTTCTATTTATATGCTGAATTGCAGAATCATGATTCTTTCTTGATTGATCTTGATTTCCTCAAGTCACGACTGATTGCAAATATTTTCTTGTAAAACCCTGGTTCACTCATTATGTTCAAATCGATTGATTCTCTCCCTTTGTTGTGATGTTTTACCCCTGCTGAATCCTTTTCCAAAATTAGGTATATTTCGTACTTAGACTCAATTATTTACTCTATACTTTTACTATCCCCTATATGGTCAGAAATCAATCTTTCTCAAACTGATTTACTTTCCTTAATTACTCATGTTAGTACCCGTTAAGCAGTAATTCCCTGATTAAAGGGAAGTACTTGTATTAATTGATTCTGATTGTGATTATTTCCATATATGTGTTAAACTTTTACTTGTTACCTTATTTCTCTACTCATTTTAGAGGCTATAAATACCCTAATGTTTTCATTAACAAGGACGAACAACTGAGTTCAAAACACACACTTACACATTCAAACTCTCTTTCTTTCTCTATTACTTGTGCTACTGCTTTGTCTGGCCGCTGAAAGCCAAGGCTAGACTGTGGAATTCTGATTGATTTACTTTTCTTTTCTTGCACTTTGCTTCTTCAACTGGTATGTCCCTAGTTTAAATTCTGAAACTCAAACCTATGTGTCCCCTTGTTGTCAATCACTGTCTCTTTCTGTAATGATTTAATGACTCATGATGTTGCACTTTTGTTTATTGCTTTACTCAGCATGCTTAACATTCTGCCCTCTCTTGTTCAAATGTAATTAGTATGTCTACTTGTTCCTGTTTATGTCCTTCAACTAGCATGTCTCCTAATATACTTGACTCATGACTAATTATGTGTTTTAATTTGGACCCTCTGTGTCCCCAACCCCTATTTCCCTATTTGAAACTCCTGAGGTTGTACTGCTATTCGAACTTATTCTGTGTATGTTGTTGTTACTCCTACCCCCTTTCCCTATTCAAAAACTGTTTTCACTAAGCAATCCTTCTGTTGTTTTTACAAACTTATTTCAAACATGTTGTCTTCAAGATTGTTTTCCAACCCTATTCCTTTGAGTCTATGTCAAGCACTTTCACTATACTCTTAGGTTATTAAGTTCTGCCTCTTTTGTGTAAGCCTTGCTTTGGGACCCTTGAGCTCCCTCTGAACTTGGATGCATGAAAGCTGGCCTTTTCCGCACTGCACTTACTCTGTCTTAGCCATGAAATCTGGGTGTGAGCACTGCCCGGGATCCCTTGAGGTCCTTAGGGAACTCTGACACACTTAGATATGAGGGAAAGCTGGAACAATATTAGCATTTGAGGTAGTTTATTACGTAACTCAGAGAGGAAGTCAGAATCAGGCTTCCTACAGTTATAAATTCTTATTTTTCATTTCTGTTTGTGTAATTCAATCACATGGTCTGTAATAATTTGTAAACAAATGCTGGGGTGGCTAGTGAAAAGGGATGGGGAAATATACATGCTATAGCTGTTAAAGGGTAGAAAACATGTTATTAGGTTTATATTCCTAAATTGCGCAATAGAAATCATGCTTAGGGTTCATGCATGCATTAGAAATCATACTCTTAGGACCTGTGTTCTTGCCTCAACATTTCATTCGTTAGTCCATGCTTTATGTCTATCACTTAGAAATCCTGCCCTCAGGACAATAACAACACTGGTATAAAAGGCTGTTATTTCAAAAAATCCCGCAACTCTTATGTACATCTAGAAATCATGCTTTAGGGATTCTGTTTTTGTCACAATCTTGCAATTTACATATTAGATACCATGTTCCAGGATCATGTTTGTATTTTTGCTTAAAAACGCCTAGTTAATTATCAACTCATGGAAAGGTAGTAAAGTAATAATTTTCATACTGTGATATTTTTCCCACAATCTCTGCAACTAGAACAGCATGCTCTTAGGGTAAAATAATCCCCAACTGTCTCAACAATTCTAAATAACTGTTGCATATTGCTTTTACGCCTAGGCAAGACTTAGGTAATACCCTTAATAAAAATGGAACTGCCTTTGTCTAATTATCAACTGTTAAAATCAGTAAGCAAACCTGATTCGGACTTCTTTTCTGAGTCATGTGATAAATCTGGTTCTGATGTTATCACTCAAACACCCTGCTTTAGGATTTTAAATTCAGACCTTAATTGTGTATGAGTCATGCTGTCTATATGCATTATCTAGGGAGGTGTCTCTGAACCTTCTATTCGTTTTTCTGTGTTTTTCCCCTTAAAATACAGTCCTACCTGTTTTGTATGTCGCCTTAGTATTTTGACTTTAAACCTAAGGGTCTGCCAGAACCTTCTTCTTATAGAATAGGAGTCCTAACCTCTGGGACTGATAGGAAGGGACAGGTAACAGCATGCAATAAGCATCGAGACCAACCCTCGCTTTAATTACCTTTACGGGTGGGAAAGGGTAGATATGAATGTGATGACCGGTGCGCTAATGCCATGCGTATCCCCTTTCTAAGGAGTGATTACCGGGCATTGTACTGATGTGATCCATATTACAAACAAACCTAGGACCCCCTCTACATTCATAAGCATGCTTAGATTAACCCTTTTCAAAACTTTGCTTTTATTAATCGCTTTTTTTGGTCAAATGCTTGTGTATTTCTACCTAAATCCCCTGCTATGTGATCCTTACTTATCTACTTCCTAGTTGTACAAATTCACAAAAAACTATCTGGCCGGGAACCACACTAGTGGATCCTGAGGGGTGCCTAACACCTTCCCCTTAGGATAATTTCAAGCCCTTACCCTATCTCTGGTTATCAAATGTGATTGTAGATGAAGGTTGTAGGTGCCCTAAAACACCTTTAAAATCGTTAGGTAGAGACTCTTCAAAACGTAATGCCCGATTCCCAAAAGAAAATGAGTCATTACACCTCCATGAATGTCGAAACCCGGACTCCTCTCCGCGGAGGGAAAAAGGGGGCGCGACACCAGCTTGGAAGGAGTTCATCCATTATTTCATATTTTTATGCTCCGGAGGTATCACGGTGATCAGTCTCACGTGTTAGATTTTAGTTCGGTCTAGTTGGACAAGGATCTATCTTATGTTGAGGAGCCAATGGCTATATTGGACAGGCAGGTTTGAAAGCTGAGGTCAAAAGACATTGCACGGGTAAAGGTTCGGTGGCGGGGTCAGCCGGCCGAGGAGGCGACTTGGGACACCGAGCAGGATATGCGCAGCCGTTATCCTCATCTTTTCACCACTTCAGCTATGTCTCTATGCTCGCTCGAGGACGAATGAATCTTTTAAGAAGGGGAGGATGTAATGACCCGGCCGGTTGTTTTGAGAGTTAGAGCCCTAATCCCCTATTAACTTCTTTCCCCGTATCTATTTCTGCTATTGTGACTTGTCGGGATGATTCATTTTGAGTTTAGGAGTGTTTTGGGGTACTTAGTCCCTAAATGAGAGCTTAAGTCTTAAAAATTGGACCATAGTTAGATCTGTATGAAGACGACTCCAAAATGGACTTCCGTCGATTCTGTTAGCTTCGTTGGGTGATTTTGGGCTTAGGAGCGTGTCTAGATTGTGTTTTGGAGGTCTGTAGCTCATTTAGGCTTGAAATGGCGAAAGTCGAATTTTTGGAGTTTTGGGCCGGTAGTGGAATTTTTGATATCGGGGTCGAAATCCAATTTTGAAAGTTGGAGTAGGTCTGTAGTGTGAATTATGACTTGTGTGCAAAATTTGGGGTCAATCGAACGTGGTTTGATTGGTTTTGGCATCGGTTGTGGAATTCTTGAAGTTTCAAATTCATTAAGATTGGATTGGAGGATGATTTATGTTTTTAGTGTTGTTTGAAGTGATTTAAGGGCTCGACTAAGTTTGTATGATGTTTTAGGATTGGTTGGTATGTTTGGTTGAGGTCCCGAGGGCCTCAGGTGAGATTTGGGTGCTTAACGGATCAAGATTGGAATTTATGTTATTGTTGAAGTTTTCAGACTTCTGGTGTTTTCGCACCTGCAGTGGGAAGGCCGCAGGTGCGGGATCGCATGTGCGGAACATTAAGCGCAGAAGAGGATTTGGAAGGAGTGGTCGGGGGTCATAGGTGCGAGGTGAATTTCAAATTTACGATTCCCGCAGTTGCGCTAGAGTGACCGCAGGAGCGGTGAAGGATCGCAGAAGCGGACATGGGTCCGCAGGTTCGACTTTTTCATCGCAGAAGTGGGTGCCAAGTTTTAAGTGAAAATCTGCACCTGCGATGGAAATTCCGCAGGTGCTTGGACCGTTGATGCAGTGGACCCCTTGCAGAAGCGAGATCTCTGGCAAAAAAAAGAAGCCAAGTCAAGGGTTTTATCCCATTTTCAATTTTGGGACTTTAAGAGCTCGGATTGGGCGATTATTTGAGGAATTTTTAGAGAAAGCTTTTGGGTAACGATTCTTAACTCATTTATGGTTATATTACACTAATTTATGGTAGATTCATCATCTAATTAGGGAATTTGGTTGAGAAATTTGGGGAAAAAATGGTAGAAGTTCTTCAACTAAGAGTTTGGTTTTTGATTGGGATTTTGACATCGGATTTGGATGGTTCTTGTATGGTTAGACTCGTGAGTGAATGGGTGTTCGTATTTTGTGACTTTTACCCAATTTCGAGACGTGGCACCAGGAGGATTTTTGGGCGTTTTTTTATTTTCTTGCCTAAGCTTTGACTTCATTAGCTAGCTTGGCTGCTTGTAGCTATATTTACGCTATGTAATTGATTTGTCTAGATTTGAGCCATCCGGAGCCGGACATCCGTGGAAAAAGCATTATGACGGATTGATTTAGCTTGGTTCGAGGTAAGTGGCTTGCCTAACCTTGTGTGGGGGACTCCCCTTAGGATTTGATACTATTTGTTATATGAGCACTTTGTACGTGAGGTGACGAGTGCGTACACGGGCTATTTGTTGAAAAACTACATTTTCATTAAGTAAAATATATGTTTTCCTTAAATTGACCTACACTAGCCTATGTAATGATTCTGTTTAGTTTTGAAAAGCATGCGTACGTGCCTTAACTGCCTTAACTGCCTATCTGAACTCTGTATAGCATGTTTAGTGAAATTTCCTGTTCTTCCTTGACTCGGACTTAGCCTAAATTGTGGTTTTCTTGTTGTAACTGTTATTTCTGTTGGTTGAGCTGCATATTTACTTTGGGACTACGGAACGGTATTTCGGTAGATCCCCCTGCATATTTACGTTTGGGACTACGGGACGGTATCCTGGGAGATCCCCTATTGTTATCTCCGTGTACTGAGCTGTTGATTTTCTTCTGTGATTTCATTCTCATTAAAATTTAGTGTTTATCTTTACTGTGATATTTCATTGTCTTATTTTATTATATATGTATACTAGTAGGGCCCTGACCTGATCTCGTCACTACTCGATCGAGGTTAGGCTTGGCATTTACTGGGTACCGTTGTAGTGTACTCAAGCCCTTCCTATACATGTTTTTCTTGTGCAGATCCAGGTACTACTTATCAGCCACATCACTAGTGAGGCGAGTCAGCTGTAGAGACTTCAAGGTATATCTGCCACGTCCGCAGACCTCGAAGTCCCTATCTATTCCACCCCATGTCAACCCTCCTTGTATTTTTCTTCTTTGATTAGACTTTGGAGTATGGGAGTAATGTTTCTTTATTTAGCTTGTGACTTGTGACATTTCGGGTTTTTGGAGAGTTTATGTACTGTTCAGAAGTGATTATTGTATACGTCGAGCGACATCTCATTTCCTTGTTTAAATTTACTTATGAGTTGATTGCTTTTTTGTTTTTGTTCCTTTTTCTACAAATATTAGGCTTACCTAGTCGTATAGATTAGGTGTCGTCACGACGGTTCTGGAGGGAGAACTTGGGTCGTGATAACTCGGCCTCATTGCCAGCCAATTTCAATGCCATAAACTCAGATTCCATGGTAGATCTATCTATTATTGTTTGTTTAGCTGATTTTCATGCCACATCACCTTCACTAAGGGCGAACTTATAACCATTAGTGGATTTTGTCTCATTAGCATCACTGTATCCTTCTAGTACAATGGGAAATCCATTACATTTAATACCATAGTTCATGGTACCTCTCAAATATTGCATTACTCTTACTAATGCATTCCAATGATCATGATTCGGGTTTTGAGTATCTCTAATCAATCTACACACAGCATATGCAATATCAGGTCTAGTAAAATTCATCAAATGCATTAAAATACCAAAAACTTGAGCATATTTATTTTGATCTACAACATCTCCCTTATTCTTTTTTAATTGACTACTAGCATCATAAGGAGTGCTTACAGGTACCACATCAAAATTATCAAATTTTTTAAAAATTGTTCTTGAGTCAACATCAAGATATTGCCATTTCTTATAATTTTCATGCCTAAAATAACACTAGCTTCTCCCATGTGTTTCATCTCAAAATTAGAAGATAAGAAAAAATTGGTTTTATGTACCAAATCAAGACTAGAACTAAAAATAAGCATGCCATCCACATAAAGGCAAATAATAACACATGTACCGTCCACACATTTTGTATAAACACATTTATCTGCTTCAATTGATGAAAACCCATCATTAATCAATACTTGATCAAATTTTTCATTCCACTGTTTAGGTGCTTGCTTTAGACCATACAGTGATTTTAGCAATTTACACACTTTGTTTTCTTGGCCAGACACTATACAACCCTCAGGTTGCTCCATGTAAATTTCCTCTTCTAAATCGCCATTTAAAAAATGCAGTTTTAACATCCATTTGGTGAATAAAAAGTTTATAAATCGAAGCCAAGGCAACTGAAACACGAATTGAGGAAATTTTAGTTACAGGAGCATAAGTATCAAAATAATCAACATTTTGCTTTTAAGTAAAACCTTTTGCTACAAGTCTAGCTTTGTATTTATCAATAGAACCATCCGGATTGAGTTTCTTCTTAAAAATCCATTTACAACCAATAGGTTTAGCTCCCGGAGTTAAATCAACTCAAGCTCAAGTTTTATTTTGTAAAATTGAATTAATTTCTTGTCACGACCCAAACTTCCCTCTGAGACATGCGTGACGGCACCTAGTCTCTACGACTAGGTAAGCCTAACAAATTATGGAAAATATCAACAATGAAAACAAACTAAACTGCTAACTGTATTAGACACTGAACAACCAATAAATAAGTCGCTCGGCGTGTACAATAACCAAACACTGACGTACACAGTTCTCCCAGAACCCGAAATATCATGAGTCACAAACTACAGAAGAAAAGTAGTATCTCTATACTCCAGAGTCTAACAAAAGAAAATACAGAAAATGTTTGACATGGGGAAGAATAGAAAGGGACTCCGAGGTCTACGGACGTGATAGATATACCTTGAAGTCTCCAAAGTTGTCCCGGCTCAATAAGAACGAGGCTGGTAGGAGATACCTGGATCTACACACGAAAAATATGTACAGGGAAGGGCATGAGTACACCACAACGGTATCCAGTAAGTGCCAAGCCTAACCTCGGTCAAGTAGTGACGAGGTCAGGTCAGGGCCCTACTGGAATATATATATATATATANTTTTATAAGGCATAGTTATATATATATATATATATATATATATATATATATATATAATAAAACAAGATAGAATGAAATACTGTAGTAAAATAAAGACTGAAATTTAACAAGAATGAAATCATAGAAGATAACAACTCAGTATATAGAGAATACAGCAGGGGATGTCCTGAGATACCATCTCGTAGTCCCAAACGTAAATGTGCAGGGAGATCTTCCGGAATACCGTTCAGTAGCCCAAAAGTAAATATGCAAGATATGGGGGATCTCTCAGAATACCGTTCCATAGTCCCAAAATAAATATGCAGGGGGATCTCCCGGAATATCATTTCGTAGTCCCAAAAGTAAATACACAGCTCAAAAAATAGAAATACAACTACAACACAAAATCCTACAATTTAGACTAAGTACAAGTTAAGGAAGAAGAAGGAAATTCACTAAGCATGTTGCACGGAGTTCAGATAAGCAATTAAGCCACGTAGACATGTTGTTCTAAACTAAACAGGATAATTACATATGCTAATGTAGCTCAATAAAAGGAAACAGGTTATTACTTAATGAAAACAGAGTTTTACAACAATAGCCTGTGTACGCACTCGTCACCTCACGTACACAACGCTCATATATCAAAAACAGTACCAAATCCTAAGGGGAGTTTGTAATGACCCGATCGGTCGTTTTGAGCTCTAGCGTGTCGTTTAGCGGTTTGAGGCTTTGAGTAGCTTCACTTCAGGTATTATGACTTGTACGTATGGTCGGAATTGAATTCCGGGAAGTTCGTAGTTGATTTGGAGGGAGAATTCTCATTTCGGAAGCTTTAAGTTGAAAGAATTGACTAAGATTGGATTTTTGAGTAAATGACCTCGGAATTGGGATTCCAAGGTTCCAGCAAATTCATACAATGATTTCGGACTTGGGCGTATGTCCGGATCGGGTTTTGGAAGACCTGGTAACATTTCGGCACCTATTGTGGAAGTTAGCATTTTTGGAAGAATTTCATAAGTTTGGGTTGAAGTGCATTTCAGTGTTATCGATGTCCGTTTGAGATTTCGAGTCTGGGAATAGCTCCTTATGTGTCACGACCCCAAATACCCCGGTCGTGATGGCGCCTATCACAATACTAGGCAAGCCAACCCAAACAATTAACCACAGTAAATTCCTTTTAGCAAACCATTTTTCTAATACTGATTAAGCTTCCATTTTGCATGAGAAATATTTAAATCACTGAAATGTGTGGAAAGACAATATAACAACAAACCAAACACAGCCCAACCATCTGGTGTCACAAGTCTAGAGCCTCTGATATAACCAGTCCGACTGTCTAATACATGATAAGGCTAAAAATGCGGAAAACAAGGATAGGAAGGAGGAAAACAGGGATGCGGACGCCGTGCAGCTACCTTGCAGTCTCCGATAAGCTCCGAAAATGCTGGGAACCCTCACTCTGCCGCTCGGGCACCTGAATCTACACACAAGGTGCAGGGAATAACGTGAGTACGCCAACTTAGTAAGTAACTAAAGTAAATAAGGTCTGAGTGCAGTGACGAGCAGTTAAAATCATGTATAAGAGCATACAACAGAATAACAAGTCAAACTCAATAGTTTTAAAAGCCAGTTACTGCGTAAAAACTTCAGTTTTAGTTGAAACACTTTGAAATCATTTACTTAGCAGTTTTCAACAGAGGCTCACTATAAAAGAAGAGTGAAATCAGCAACAATGTCATAAATGGGCCCCTCGGGCAAAGTATCACTCATAAATATAGCCTCTTGGTCACTCGTGACTCAGCTCTCGTCACACAGTACTCACACTCAGCACTCTGGCTCAATAATATCTCATAATAGTAATAATTATAATAATCATTGTGGCGTGCAGCTAGGGGTGGGCATCGGTCAGTTCGGTTCGGTTTTGAATACTATCGGTTTTGCCTATCGGTTATCGTTTTACAAATATCATAACCCGATAACCAAACCGATAAGATATTGGTTATCGGTTATCGGTTAATCGGTTATCGATCATTATCGGTTCGGTTATCGGTTTACCTGATAAGATAAAACAACTAAAACAATTTCACAATATATAAAACTGTCGAGTTCTTAATTATCTTGAGCCAGAAGTCAAGTAATAGATCAGATTCCGTTGTCTTTGACAACTTTCTGATGCATAAATATAGGATTACAAAGGTGGAATGGAATATGATTATATTGTTAATAAAACGTGGTCTTGTATCCTTAAGAACAGTTAAATAGAAGTTTACTGCTTAGGATTCTTAATATTCCAAAAAGAGAAACACTTGTTAAAATTATAAGTGGATAATGCAACATCACCAAATTTATACATTTCTTGTCAAAGACCATTTTATTTCTCATAAAACAGAATCTCCAAAAACGTTTAAAGACTAGACAAACGATTAGAACAAGATCTCAAACAATAGCAGCACGCACACACAGCACAACCCCCCCAAAAAAATCCAGAGCCAGAATGCTTTCAAACAAACAAAGAAAAAGATGAAGATGAAGCAACTAAAAACTTACACGCCGGCCTGAGTCTTGACGAGATGACTAGTGACCGGTGAGGGCGTGAGCCGTGGTGAGGCGGAGAACTTGTGAGGTTGGGCGGTAGGGGTGTAGCGGAAAAATTGAGAAACTGAGAAAGAGAAACTGACTTACTGAATATTGAGAAAGAATAGGAAAAACCAATTATGAAACCCTAGTATAGTATGTATATACTTTAGGGTAAACTACTAAATTAGTTAATTCTTATTGGGTTATCGGTTTTTACCCACTAACAGAATTGCAAACCGAGCCCGAACCGATAACCCTATAAAAAAAATATTTAACCAGTTACCGAACCGTTAACCCAATAACCCAATATCGATAACCCAATAAATAATTAACGGTTCGGGTTATCGGTTTTACCCGATATATGCCCACCCCTACGTGCAGCCCGATCCATAGTTTATAGTCGACTACGTTCACTGGGGGTGTACAGACTCCGGAGGGGCTCCTACAGCCCAAGCGTCATATCGCTGCGGCGCGTAGCCCGATCCATAATATCTACATATAATACTGATGCAACGTGCAGCCCGACCTATAGTATATATATAATCCTCACGATTAGGTCCTCAACCTCTCTCAGTAACCCCACAACCACTCGTGCATAACAGTGGAAATCAGGGATACTCAGCCCAAATAGTTTTTCACATTTAAGAAGTAGAGTGATAAAAACCAGGTTTAAATAATAAACAGGTAAAACATGACTGAGGATATGCTTTCAAACAAATAGAGCGAGGAAAACAGTAAAAATGCCCCTAAGGGTCTCAACAGGTCGGCACAAGGCCCCAAACATGGCATACAGCCCATAATATAGTATCAATCTCTAAAATATGTGATATCATATGATTTCAAATCAAATACGCGGCTTAATAGTCGCTATGAGATGGACCAAGTCACGATCCCTACCGGTGCACGCCCATACGCTCGTCACCTGGCATGTGCGTCACCTCATTCATCAAGACAATACGAAATACTGGGGTTTTATACCCTCAGTTCCAAATTTACAATGGTTACTTACCTCAAACCAGATGAAATACTACTCCGCGACGCCCTTGCCTCTCGCCTCAGCCTCAACTCGCGTCGAATCTACCCAAAATCAGAATCATAACATTAGAATAAGCTAAGGGAACGAAGCCCATGCGAAAATAATCAAATTATACCAAAAATCCCGAAATTGGTCCAACCCGACCCCCGGTCCCACATCTCGAAATTCGATAAAATTTACATCAATAGACTCCTTATCTCCCCACGAGTTCATACATATCAAAAGTATTGAAATCCGACCACAAATGACCCCTCAAACCCTTGCTCAAAGGTCTCCAATCTCAAGCCCTAGTTTTCCAATTTTTAACCCTTAATTTCCATTAATTTTCAAGCCAAATAAGTGAAATAACACCATAGAAACGAGTTTAGGGTCCAAAAACCTTACCTCTATGAAATCCCCTTGAAATCCCTCTTCAAATAGCTCCCCCAAGCTCAAACCCGTATGAAAATGGTAAAGAATAACTCAAAAATCGTGAAGGAAATCTTTTATACCTTCTGACCCAGGCTTTTCGCACCTGCGGCCCAAACTGCGCTTCTGCGCTACCGCTTCTGCGGTCTGGAGAACCGCATCTGCGGTTTTCACTTAACGCCTCAATTCCACATCTGCGCTAGAGCAGCCGCACCTGCGATACCGCAGGTGCGCTCAAACTGCCGCTTCTGTGATTCCAGCCCCATGGCCCTTCTTCCGCATCTGCGACCCATTGGGCGCTTCTGCGAGCCCGCACCTGCGGTCCCCTAGCCGCAGGTGCGGTTATGATAGCAGACTTAGCTTCAGCTGCCATATCCAAATTCCTATCTTCCCGACAACCATCTAAAATCACCCCGAGGCCCCCGGGACCCCAACCAAAAGCACAGATAAGCCATATAACACCGTACAAACTTATACCAATCTTCAAAACACCTCAAACAACATCGAAACAACCAAAACACATTGGATTCAAGCCTAAGAACTCTAAAACTTCCGAATTCCGTTTTTGATCAAAAAGTCTACCAAACCACGTCCAAATGACCTGAAATTTTGCACACACATCCCAAATGACACAACGGACCTACTGCAACTCCTGGAATTTCATTCCGCACCCTACATCAAAATCTCACCTATCAACCGGAAAATGCTAAAATTCCTATGTCGCCAATCCAAGCCTAAATCTACTACGGACCTCCAAATCACGTTCCGATCACACTCCTAAGTCCCAAATCACCTCCCGAAGCTATCCGAATCATCGGAATTTACATCCGAGCCCTATTTCAGATAAGTCAACATCTGGTTGACTTTTCCAACTTAAGCTTTCTCAAAAGAGACTAAGTGTCTCAAATCTTACAAAAGCCTCTCCGAACCCGAGCCAACCAACCTCATAACACAAAATACAGCTGAACAAGATAATAAGAAGCAGAAATGGGGAAAATGGAGCGGTAACTCATGAAACGACCGGCTGGGTCGTTAAAGTATGGTGATTCTGGTGTTGGGAGCACGATCGGAAGTGAATTCAGTGGTCCGTGGGTCATTTTGGGGTCATTTGGCTAAAGTTGGAAATTTAAAGGTTTTTGAGAAGTTTGACCGGAAGTGGACTTATTGATATCGGGGTCGGATTCCAATTCTAGAAGTTGGAGTAGGTCCCTAATGTCGAATATGACTTGTGTGCAAAATTTGAGGTCAATCGTACGTGATTTGATATGTTTAAACATCGAAAGTAGAAGTTTGAAATTTTAAAGTTCATTAAGCTTGAATTGGAGTGCAATTCATGGTATTAGCGTTGTTTGACGTGATTTGAGGCTTCGAGCAGGTCAGTGTTATGTTATGGGACTGAGTTGTGTGATTGGACGGGGTCCCGGAGGCCTCGGGAGTGTTACGAGTTGTATTGCGCTCTTATTTGATATTTCAACGTCATTTCTTTGGGAATAAAGGGTACCACATTAAGCAAATGAGCTCCAAATTCAGTTTTTATTGAACCATTAGATTCGTATCCTAATTGCAGAGCTATAACAAAAAGAATCATCGAATTTGGACATGTATGAGGAAGTTATGCTCATTTTTGTGTCGCGAAAAAACTGTCGGTTCTGGTGTGGTCGCAATTGCGATGCCTTGTTCGCAATTGCAATCTTTTTATCGCAAATGCAACCTTATCCAGCCCTTCCTTGTTCGCAATTGCAAAGGCTTTCTTCGCTTTTGCGATTGCGAACCCTGGATCGCAAATGCGGCATCTGTAGCTTGTTTTCAGCTGTGTAACTCGGGTTTTTGCTTCATTTTATCATATTTTGAACCCTAGGTCCGAGAGTGGGCGATTCTGAGAGAGGATTTTTGTATCAGATCATTGTGTAAGTACCTCTAATCAATTTTCAATTAGATTTTGTGATCATACCTTAGATTTAACCTCAAAATTCATGGGGAATCTAAAGAAAAATTTGGGATTTTAAAGAAAAACCTAGAAATTGAGATTTTTGGATTTTGACCACGATTTTGGGCATGGAATTGAGAATAAATTATATATTTGAGTTCTTTAGGTCATGGGTAAACTTTATCTTCGAAAAATTTCGTAATCCGGGGACGTGGGCCCGAGGGCAATTTTGTCAACTTTCGATCGGGGTTATGAATTGTTATAAATTGGACTATAATGAGTAATTGAACATATTAATGGGTTTACATAATTATTGGCTAGTTTTGGAGCATTTTGCATCGATTTGAGTCTTCGGAAGGGCGTGGAATGCCGGTTATGGAACTTCGGAGCGAGGTGAGTCTCCTTTCTAACCTTGTAAGAGGGAATTAACCCCATTGGTGAACCAAATTAATATGTTCCTCTATTTGTGGGGGCTACGTACGCACGAGGTGACGAGAGTCCGTACGTAGCTACTAGCTATGCCTATGTCCGGGTAGTTTTAGGTTTACACCATGCCTTGGTAATATTGTTGTTGATTTATGTTTATTGTTTGCCTTGAGAAGAAGCGAGATTGAGTTTGCTTAGTAAATCTCTTGAAAAGAGTTGAAATTGAGGAATTTGAGATCTTAAAAGTTTTTATTTGAACTTTGTATTTTTGAAAAGAATTGAAGGAATATTATAATAGCTTAAGAAGTCTATGTATAACCGCGTCGCATGTATGTTTCGCGAGCTGGGTGATTTCCTTAAAAAGCTACAAGCTGAATTTCCCTTACTTCGAAAAGAATCAAGAAAGAGATATGATTTTAATTTTAAACTTATATTTGACCGAGTCGCAAGTATGATCCGCGAGCGGGGTGATTCCTTAAATTTATATTTTACCGCATCACACGTATGATTCGCGAGTGGGATATTTCCTTCTACTACTCTTATGGGATCAGGTTGGTCGCCTCGGCAGGATTTATGTACCACACTCTCATGGGAGCGGGTCGTTCGCCTCGGCAGGTTAATAGATGCATCTATGGTTCGCGTCGTTTGACCCTCGGCAGTGCACATTTTACTTTTATGTATATATATATATATCATTCTTATGGGACTCGTGCTTCACATTTTGCTAGCAGCCAGCGTATCTGAGGATCTTTCCCTGATTTGAAATTGTAACAACCATTTTATGAAAGCCACTATACCTTTATGTATATGTTCCGGTTACGGAGGGAACATGCTAGTTGAGAGCTTGAGTATAGTTGTAAAGAAGGGAATTGTTTCATGTATTTTATACATGTTTGTTTAATATGTTTACTTTGCTTCATATTTATTCACTTCTTTACTGTATTTGATGTCATTGGACCACTAATAAGTGTCGAAGTCGACCTCTCGTCACTACCTCTTTGAGGTTAGGCGGGATACTTACTGGTTACACGTTGTTTTTGTATTCATGCTACACTTGCTGTGCATTTTTGTTGCACAGGCACATGTTTGTCTTGTGGCTTAGTTCGGCGCAGCGGCATGGTTGATACGGAGACTGAGGTGAGCTGCATTTCTCGAGGCGGTCCGTAGCCAGCAGAGTCTCCTTCAAAGTATTGTATTGTATTTCCTTTACTGTCCAATTTGTATTCTGAACGGTTACTGTATTACATTGTTGCCTAGAAATTGCTCATGCATTTGTGACACCGGGTTCTGGGATGACTAAGGGATTATTCAGTATTTAGGTTTGTTAATGACATCATTATTTATTCAGTGGAATTCTTTATTAATTGTTTAATGTTTAAAAATGAATGATTAAAACGAGAAATTTCTAGTTATTTGGTGTTGCTTGCCTGACAGTGGTGTCCGGCGCCATCACGATCCTTAGTGGATTTTGGGTCGTGACAACATGGTATCATAGCACTAGGTTCCCTTCGGTCTCATGAGTCATGAGCGAGTCTAGTAGAGTCTTGCGGATCGGTACGGAGACATCTGTACTTATATTCGAGAGGATACAGGGCTGTTAGGAGCACTTCCCTTCTTGATTCCTCATCGTGCGGTTTGATTCCTTTGAGGCTTATGCCTTTACTTCTTTCCTACTCAATCTATGCGACGCGAAGCGCTTATTATAAATCGAGAATTGAGGAATTTTAATGGTACTGCATATGTGGTGCGTGATATTTCCTCCTACGAGTTTGACTGGGCAGCGAAGGATGAGGAAGGGCATGTGGGAAGTGTCTTGTGGTGATTAAACTCCTAGATGGCCAAGTGTGGGAAACAGGAGTCGAGTAGTTGCTTAAAGGAGTGAGTTTGGCCAAAGTGGGAGTGTGGCAGAATAGCATATGAGTTCAGTGGCAGGGTAACTACACTCCTTTAGGAAAAGTCAGAGTGATTTGGGAATTTTAATGGATGGTGATTAGGTCCACGGGCTTAATTTGAAATATTGGCTATTATATGATGGGAGATTGGATGCAACAGAAAGGGGGGTTGCTTGATACGAAGAAGGATGCAATATAACTTTGAATTGGATGATATTGTCGCACATTTGGTTGATGTCCATAAGAAGTGAACGGACTAGTACAGTTGGTGAATAAGCACGGGCTCAGGGTGGGTTATTGAAGTCATAGTGATTGTACCCCGTGCAGCGACGTTGGAAGATGTCATCATGTAATTTCCATAGATGGGTTATCTCCTGTGAGCATATCAGCGGTCGCATGGTTGGCGAAGCTTCTGCGAAGAATCCTACTGGCTATCCAGCAAGAAGTCGAATATGTGAATGTCGCGAGAGATTCAGAGTGTTCATGAAATGCTAACGGAATGATTTCGAGGAATTTGGCGATTGATTGCGCAAGGTTATGTCAATGAGAGATAAAGTGTCATGGAGGGCCCCATAGTTGTCTAATAGTAGCTTCAAGCTAAGGGGGAGAGTCCCACCGCCTACGATTGGGTTGCGCGGTAACTACTTGTCAAATTTGTGGCTATCGGCACAAGGGCGAGTTATTTCAGCTAAGGGAAAAGAATATAAGTGGTAATTTGATCAAATGGTTCGAGAGATGTGTGCCATAAATGGCCTTATCAATTATGTTCAAGCTTGGGGAAGGTTCAGGATTTACGCTTCGGGTAGATGCGGGTGCTTCATTGAGAAGGTGTTCATCTGCTAGAAGAGTCTTGGAGTTGATTATATTTAGGACCAAGTCAGAGTGGGTGACTCTTAATAATGGTCATAGTGGATTCAGAGGTTAAGGCATGGCAACTAAGGATTTCGAGTCCATAAGTATGGTTAAGAATTGAGCTTTGCAGAGGATTATGAAAAGAGGCTCAGAAGGTTCTATGATATTTTCGGCTTGTAGTATAGCTTTTAGAGGAATGAAAGGGAATGACTTTGGATTCGCAAAGGCATTTTCAGAATGGGTATATCAGATGAAGATGCGAATATGCGCACAGGGAGGGCATGAGACGGTTTGTGGGATTGGAGACAACATAGTCACGTGATACAAGGCCACTCAGGAGGAGTGCAGATTGAGTTCGTTACATGTTGAATGGAGTTATTATTGTTTCTTAGACGATTAAGGATAAATTAGAAGAAGTTAGATTGGTTAGCCATGGTTGAATTGGCATATTGGTGGCAGTGGTCAGTTCCTCCAGTGTGATTGAGTTATGCCGGTGATTTGTGACGACACGTGCGAGGCTTGACGGCTGCCGCAATTGATTTTATTCGGAAGTATTCTAGTGTTATGGCCCTGCAATGTGTAGGCGGATCCCGGAAGGGCTATGGTGGCTTATGCCACTACTTAGAGATTTGCATATTCTACGATTATGAGAATTCACTTGTGTGTGGCTATGGTTCTCCTGAAATGAGTTAGGTGAAAAGTTTCTATAGGATGAAGTATTAATCTATTAGTGGTTCCGGAGTTATGATGAAAATTTTATGCTATCGCATATTGGAATGTTGGGTGCAGTGAGTGGTATGGAATTTGAAAGTGAGGATCAAGGTTGCGGTTCGGTGTTGACAAAGATGTCACGAGCTCGATTAGCAGGAAAAGGGTTTGAATGTTTAGAGTAAGATGACATTGTCTTCGACGTCACCTGAGATCGGTGTTTTGTGAAAAGGGCTTTGCATCCTGGTTAAGGATTCTTGATCATTTTTCAGCGTTAGTGCGGCCGGTGGTATGGATGTGCAGACCTGTTATCTGTTACGGAAGGTCGTGGGAGCGTGCCCCGCGGGAAGGTTGTATAAGTGTGGCATGTAGTCACTTGATTGATTGAAGAATTAAACCAAGTATGAAGATTGTGGTGATATTATTAATTTGAGAATTTATGCCTGGAGGGCACTCGATTTATTGGGTTGTGGAATATAGAGGATTACTCCGGTTATGACGGTTGTTCTTGTGTGTTATGGGGAAAAGGGGGTTATTATGGAACCAGGAAAGATTTTTGGCCTAGTTCGGTACGATCAGAATTGGCTTAAGGTCTGAGAATGGATTTAAATATGAATGTGGGCTCTATATCAGGCCGGATGTGTTCATTTCGGCATAGCGCTCCTTATGGAGGAGCACTCGCATGTTGGATGTTATTCCGTCGTCGGCTATTTCATATGATGCTATATTGCACCGTGTGAGTTGTGAGACGGCTTGCTAAATTTCTTGTGTGTTGAGGTTCCGCGTAGCGATGGTGTTATGTGAGCAGGAAGGCTCTTGAGATTCAGATCATATATCGCACCTCAGTTGTGCTTGAGCTTTGTAGCCTATGGCGCTATATGTCTCCCCAGGAATGGTATTGTGCACTTAGCGTGCCTGTGGCCGATATCCGATATTTTCTAGTAATGAGCGATTTAGCTCGGTGTGTATCTTCTTATGTGAAATTTTATGTGTAGATCGGGTGGCACGCCGCCACGGGTATGTTGTTTGGATCGGGTTGCACGCCGCAACAGCGTGATGTTGAGTATAGTTCCCTATATCTGTTTTGTGTGTTTTGTTTCCCATTTTCTGAGGAAAGTTCATATTAGTTGCGTGAGTTGAGTAGTCCCTTCCTGAGTTCTTTTTTCTTATGTATCACGTTCGAGCTTGTTGTCTATTGGCACGTTGTGGCATCATATGGGACTTTTGATCGAGATCGGGGGTGGCTTATTGCCTGAGCAGTTCGTACTAGGTGAGACGAGATTATTGGATCTAAGGTCGTTGCAGTCAGATTATATGAAGTATAATAAAGAGCAAAGATCATTATTTGGTCAGAATGAGGTAATGGTTCTTGTCAGAGGTGTAGACTCAATGATTTGTTGACTCATCAGTTGGTTATGAGTTTCCACGCATCTCTTTCGTCGTGGCGGTATTGCAAAAGTTGGGACAAGACTTAAATATATCATGAGGTGCATTGTGAGCATCAGATTCGGGGAATGTTGGCTATTATGATCAGAGAATGTTATTATGGTCCTGTGAATGACGTGGTGCATAGTGTGAATTCAGCAAAGGTATGCAATCTACGATGCATCGTGTGGTGATTTATATAGTGTTCATATGTTGAAAGCAGGCCTGGCAAAAAATTTCGGATGTTGAAACTGGGCTCTAAGGCTTATTTGCCTAAATGAAAAAGGTTATCTTTAGATTTGATCGAGCTGATGTGCCCAACTGAGTTGTGGTAGCACGGGTAAGTGAACGAGGTGTTAAGCAGTGATTTTAGACTACTTCAGTGCAGTTCTCAGCACGTTCGAGGACGAACGAATGTTTAAGTGGGAGAGAATGTAACTTTTAAGGCCCTGAGTAGCTTCACTTTAGGTATTATGACTTGTACGCATGGTCGGAATTGAATTCCGGGAAGTTCAGAGTTGATTTGGAGAGAGAATTCTCATTTCAGAAGCTTTACGTTGAAAGAATTGACTAAGATTGGACTTTTGAGTAAACGACCTCGGAATCGGGATTCGAAGGTTCCAGCAGGTCTGTATGATGATTTCGGACATGGGCGTATGTCTGGATCGGGTTTTGGAAGACCCGGGAACGTTTCGGCACCTATTGTGGAAGTTAGCATTTTTGGAAGAATTTCATAAGTGTTGGTTAAATTACATTTCAGTGTTATCGATGTTCGTTTGGGATTCCGAGTCTGGGAATAGCTCCGTATGGTGATTCTGGTGTTGGGAGCGCGATCGGAAGTGAATTCAGAGGTCCGTGGGTCATTTTGGAGTCATTTGGCTAAAGTTGGAAATTTGAAGGTTTTTGAGAAGTTTGAACGGAAGTGGACTTTTTGATATCGGGGTCGGATTCCGATTCCGGAAGTTGGAGTAGGTCCGTAATGTGAATATGACTTGTGTGCAAAGTTTGAGGTCACTCGGACGTGATTTGATAGGTTTGAACATCGAAAGTAGAAGTTTGAAATTTTAAAGTTCATTAAGCTTGAATTGGAGTGCGATTCATGGTTTTAGCGTTGTTGGACGTGATTTGAGGCTTTGAGCAGGTCCGTGTTATGCTATGGGACTGGACGGGGTCCTGGGGACCTCAGGTGTGTTTCGGGTTGTATTGCGCTCTTATTTGATGTTTGAACGTCGTTTCTTTGGGAATAAAGGGTACCACATTAAGCATATGAGCTCCAAATTCAGTTTTTTATTGAACCATTAGATCCGTATCGTAATTGCGCAGCCATATCAAAAAGAATTATCGAATTTGGACATCGTATGAAGTTATGCTCATTTTTATGTCGGGAAAAAATTGTTGGATCTGGTGTGGTCACAACTGCGAACATTTCCATCGCAATTGCGATGCCTAGTTGGCAATTGCGATCTTTTGTCGTAAATGCGACCTTTTCCAGACCATCCTTGTTCGCAATTGCGAAGGCTTTTTTTGTTTTTGCGGGGGTTCGCAATTGCGAACCCTGGATCGCAAATGCGACATTTGCAGCTTGTTTTTAGCTGTGTAACTCGGGTTTTTGCTTCATTTTATCATATTTTGAACCCTAGGTCCGAGAGTTCATATCAAATCATTGGGTAAGTGGTTCTAATCAATTTTCAATTATATTTTGTGATTATACCTTAGATTTAGCATCAAAATTCATGGGAATCTAAAGGAAAATTTGGGGTTTTAAGAAAAACCTAGAAATTGAGCTTTTGGGATTTTGACCATGATTTTGGGCATGGAATTGAGAATAAATTATGTATTTGAGTTCGTGAGGTCATGGGTAAACTTTATCTTCGAAAAAATTCGTAATCCGGGCACGTGGGCCCGAGGGAAATTTTGTTAACTTTTCGATCGAGGTTAGGAATTGTTATAAATTGGACAATAATGAGTAATTGAATATATTAATGGGTTTATATAATTATTGGCTAGTTTTGGAGCATTTTGCATCGATTTGAGTCTTCGAAAGGGCGTGGAATGCCGGTTATGGAACTTCGGAGCGAGGCGAGTCTCCTTTCTAACCTTGTAAGAGGGAATTAACCCCATAGGTGAACCAAGTTCATATGTTCCTCTATTTGTAGGGGCTACCTATGCACGAGGTGACGAGAGTCCGTACGTAGCTACTAGCTATGCCTATGTCCGGGTAATTTTAGATTTACACCATGCCTTGTTGATTTATGTTTATTTTTTGTCTTGAGAAGAAGTGAGATTGAGTTCGCTTAGTAAATCCCTTGAAAAGAGTTGAAATTGAGGAGTTGAGATCTTAAAAGTTTTTATTTGAACTTTGTACTTTTGAAAAGATTTGAAGGAATATTATAATAGCTTAAGAAATCTATGTGTAACCGCGTCGCATGTATGTTTCGCGAGCGGGATAATTTCCTTAAAAAGATACAAGCTGAATTTCCCTTATTTTGAAAAGAATCAAGAAAGAGATATGATTTTAATGTTAAACTTATATTTGACGGCATCGCTAGTATGATCCGCGAGCGGGGTGGTTCCTTAAATTTATATTTTACCGTGCCGCATGTATGATTCGCGATCGGGGTATTTCCTTCTACTACTCTTATGGTATCGGGCCGTTCGCCTCGGCAGGATTTATGTACCACACTCTTATGGGATCGGGCCGTTCGCCTCGGCAGGTTAATAGATGCATCTATGGTTCGCGCCGTTCGACCCTCAGTAGTGCACATTTTACTTTTATGTTGGATCGGGTCGTACGCCTCGACATTTCTTATATATATATATATATATATATATATATATACACACACACACACACACATCATTCTTATGGGACTCGTGTTTCACGTTTGGCAAGCAGCCAGCGTATCTGAGGATCTTTCCCTGATTTGAAATTGTAACAACCATCTTATGAAAGCCACTATACCTTTAGTATATGTTCCGGTTACGGAGGGAACATGCTAGTTGAGAGCTTGAGTATAGTTGTAAAGAAGGGAATTGTTTCACGTATTTTATACATGCTTGTTTAATATGTTTACTCTGCTTCATATTTATTCACTTTTTTACTGTATTTGATGTCATTTGACCACTAGCAAGTGTCGAAAGTCGACCTCTCATCACTACCTCTTCGAGGTTAGGCGAGAAACTTACTGGGTACACGTTGTTTTTGTACTTATGCTAGACTTGCTGTGCATTTTTGTTGCACAGCCACATGTTTGTATTGTGGCTTAGTTCGGCGCAGCGGCATGGTTGATACGGAGACTGGGGTGAGCTGCATTTCTCGAGACGGTCCGCAGCCAGCAGAGTCTCCTTCAGAGTAGTGTATTGTATTTCCTTTACTGTCCAATTTGTATTCCGGACGGTTAGTGTATTACATTGTTTCCTAGAAATTGCTCATGCACTTGTGACACCGGGTTCTGGAATGACTAAGGAATTATTCAATATTTAGGTTTGTTAAAGACATCATTATTTATTCAGTAGAATTCTTTATTAATTGTTTAATGTTTAAAAAGGAATGATTTTAAAATAGCAAAACGAGAAATTTCTAGTTATTTGGTGTTGGCTTGACTGACAGTGGTGTCCGGCGCCAGCACGATCCTTAGTGGATTTTGGGTCGTGACAGAGTTCCCCCACACAAGGTTAGGCAAGACACTTACCTGAAACCAAGCTCAATCAATCAGTCACAATGCCTTTCCCACGAATATTCAACTCCGAGTGGCCCAAATCTAGCCAAAATCAACTACATAACATAAATATAACTACAAGGAACTACTCTAGTTAATGAATTCAAAGCTAAAGCAAGAAATTGGAAAATCGCCCCAAAAAGCCTCCCCGGTCCCACGTCTCGGAATCGGGTAAAAGTCACCAAATATGAACATCCATTCACTCACGAGTTCACTCGTACCAAAATTACTCAAATCCGATACTAAAATCTCGATCAAAATTCGGCCTAAGAAGTTTTCTCAAATTTTCCACAATTTTCCACCTTAAATCACTAATTTAATGATGAAATTAAAGACATAATCATGGGAATTTACCAAAACTAGGTAAGAATCACTTACCCCAAACACCCACGGAAGAATCTCTCCAAAAATTCCCTTCTACCGAGCTCCCAATTCAATTTTTTGATATGATCTCAAAACCCTCGATTTTGAACTTTAAATTCTGCCCAGGTGCTCCCTTCTTCGCGAATGCGGAATACCCCTTGCATTCGCGAAGAGCAATTTACCCTTGCCCAGAGAGCCTACATCGCGAAGGTGATACCCTAGTCACGAACGCGAAGGCCTCACAACTCAACCCTACTCGAACGCAGGACGAACGTCGCGAACGCGTAGGCATAAGGGCCTGGGGACCCAGCAAACCAATCTCTTCTCTGCGAACGCTGGACCCTCTTCGCGAACGCGTAGGCATATGACCTCAGAGCTTCGCGAACGCGGGACTAACATCGCGAACGCGAAGCATAAAATTTCCACCTACCCCAGATCCTCTTCGCGAACGTGGAACACCACTCGCGAATGCGAAGAAGAAAACCAGCAACTGAAGAACACCAGAAATCTGCTATCTCCCAAAGTCCAAAAATGACCCGTTGAGCATCCGAAACATACCCGAGACCCCCAAGACCTCAACCAAACATACCAACCAATCCTAAAACACCATACAAACTTAGTCGATCCTTCAAATCACATCAAACAACACTAAAATCACGAATCACCCTCCAAATCAAACTTAAAGAACTTGAAACTTCAAATTCCTACAACCGATACCGAAACCTATCAAACCACATCCGATTGACCCCAAATTTTGCACACAAGTCATATTCAACATTGCGGACCTACTCCAACTTCCAGAATCGAAATCCGACCTCAATATCAAAAATTCCACTACCGGTTCGAATCTCCAAAAATTTGACTTTCGTCTTTTCAAGCCTAAGTAAGCTACAGATCTCCAAAACACAATCCGGACACGCCCCTAAGCCCAAAATCACCTAACGGAGCTAACGGAACGTCGGAACTCCATTTCAGAGTCTCTTCACACAATACCGACTACGGTCCAAATTCTAAGACTTAAGCCTCCATTTAGGGACTAAGTGTACCAAAAACCAAAAATGAAACCTCCCAGTAAGTCACAATAGCAGAAATAGATATAGGGGAAGCAGTTAACAGGAGATCGGGGCAATAACTCTCAAAACGACCGGCCGGGTCGTTACATTTATACATCAATAGATTCTTTCCGAAATGAGGCATCAGACAAAGAAATAGCTTCAGAATATGTTAAAGGATCATTATTCACAAGATAAGTATAAATATCATTACCAAAAGAATTTTCTTTCCTTGATCTTTTGCTTTTTCTTAAGTCCTCACTTTTAAAACTATGAATAATTGGAATATGTGAAATATTATCACTTGGAAAAATAGGAGCATCAGAAATATTTTCAAATTTAGGAAAAACATTTTCTAAAAATTTAGCATTTTTTGTTTCAACAATAGTATTGTGTTCAAGCACATTACTTTTGACTACTAAAAATCTATATGTTGCACTACTTTCAGCATATCCAATAAATATATAATCAGATGTTTTAGACCCTATTTCCCTTTTCTTAGGATCGGATAACATAACTTTGGCTAGGCA
>NW_017671065.1:196913-211995 GCF_001879085.1 Nicotiana attenuata | reverse complement strand
CCCCCCCCCCCCCCCCACTTTCAAATATTTTCAGTTAGGCGGATAGCCTCCACAACTCATAAAGAGTTTTACCCATTTTCTTATAGGGAATCCTAGTTTGTAAAAGACAGGCAGACAATATGGCTTCACCCTAAAGATTATCCGGAGCACCAGAACTAACAAGCATACTACTCATCATTTCCTTCAAGGTCCTATTTTTTCTTTCCAATACACCATTTGATTGTGGAGAATATGGCGGAGTTATCTCGTGAATTATGCCTTCTTTCTCACAATAATCATTCAACAAAATAAATTCACCACCTCTATCTTATCTAACTCTTTTGATTTTCTTATCCAATTGATTTTCTACTTAAGATTTATAAATTAAAAACTTATCAAAAGCTTCATCTTTATTTTTCAACAAATAAACTTTTGTATATCTAGAAAAATTGTCTATAAAAGTCACATAATATTTTTTTCTCCTCTAGTCATAGTTTGTTTCAAGTCTCCTAAATTAGTATAGATTAGACTTAATAATTCGGATTCTCTATGTACGGAAGCACATAATTTCTTTGTTTGTTTAGCTTCTTCACAAACTTCACATTTATCAATATTTGAATTAAGACCTTCAGAATGCATTTTCTTAGTATAAGATAAACTAACATATCCTAATCTACCATGCCATAAATTAAAAGAATCAATCAAATAAGCAGAAGTACTAGCATTTTCATTCATAACATTGAGTACAAACAAGGCATGGTTATAATAACCCTTGCCAACAAAATTATTATTCTTGGTCAACACGACCTTATCAGATTCAAAAGAAACCTTCACCCACATTTTTCCTAATAATCCCACATAGACCAAATTGGCCCGGATACTAGGAATATGCAATACATCATTCAATGCCAAAGTTTTGTCAGATGTGAGTTTGAGAAGAACTTTGCCTTTTCCAAGAACTGGAGTAGTCCTTGAGTCACCAAGATATACAACTTCTTCTCCTTCCTCAATTTGGGTGTAAGACACAAAGTCTTTTTTGTTAACACATATGTGCCTAGTGGAACCAGAATCTAACACCCAATGTTTCACATTGACCACAAGGTTCACCCGGGAAACAACTGCAGCAATTATGTAATCCGATTTGGCTTCAGTTAAATTTACGTTAGCCTTAGCGGAATTGTCATTCTCAACCCTCTTCCGGCATTGAGCAGCATGATGTCTTGGTTTGCTACACACAAAGCAGTTGCCTTTTTTCTTGAAGGTTTGATTGTTGGTTTTGGGCTTATAACCCTTTCTTTTATCGTACATGTTGTTTGATTTGTTCTTTCGCTTGTTGTCCTTCATAAAGTTGGCTCTTGTATCAATCTCCTTTCCTTTGTCAGCAACAACTTGTTTACTATTAGTATTTTCAATTAAAATGTGCTTGACCAAGTCCTTCAGCAACAATTTTTTGTGTTTGTGCTTGAATTGTTGTTTGTAGTCACTCCGAGATTTGGGAAGTTTTTCTATAAGCATACCGGCAATAAATTGTTCGGGTAGAGAGATATCTTCAGATTTGAGATCTTCAATCAGCCTGTGATATTCGTTGATTTGTGCAGTTATGTCCTTATCCTCTGTCATCTCCCACTTGTAGTAGTTTCCAATTACAAGCTTTTTTTTTGGTAGCGTCTTCAGCAGGGTACTTTGTTATCATTGACTCCCAAATTTCTTTTGCCTTCTTGTAGGAAACGTAGACATCGAACAATTCGTTAGAAAGAGTAGAAATTATAGTATTTCTATATACCTTATTACCATTAACCCATTGATCCATCTGAATGGAAAATGCTTCAGTTAGCTTAGGATCAGTAAGTGTGAAAGCAACTCCATGCATATCCAAAATAGAATACACACGTTCCTGCCAGCGCTTAAAGTTATCTCCACAAAAAGCCTCAATTTTTGAAACATCAGGAAAAGGTTTGGCATAGGTAATTGGAGATGGAACAGCAACAAAAACAGTTGGTGCAGCGGGTGTAGTAGCATCAACAGCAACATTAGCAGCATTATTCTCCATAATAACAACGTGAAAATATCCTTAAGATTGTTGGAAAAATATTATTTTATGGAGAATAAGATTTAGCTTGAGGCATGTCAAGGACACCATCCTTAAGGATATTTTTCCGACACCGAGATGAATAAAATAAGGCGTATCCCCCAGGATTCAACAAGCTCTTCTAGTATAACTAGGAGCAGAAACTACAAAGCTTAAACAAAATAAAATCTAGCACTAAAAGTAATTTAGAAGAAAAGTTTTACTTTCTCTTTCATACACTTTTTTTCTTCTTTTCAAAGTGAATCCATTAAGATTAAAAGAAACGTTATATTTTGACTTTCAAAATAAGAACGTACAAATCTCATAATAGTCCTTCAAAGGCTATTCAAAATGTTGTTTCAAAATGAAAGCCATTAAGGCTAATCAAAATAGTCAGTTTTGATTTCTTTCAAAATAGTAACGTGTTTTCTCGTAACTATAGCACTTCAATAATCAGGTTAGCCAATTGAATTCAATTTTATCAAATAATCTGTTACAGAATATATTCAAATGTATTAGTATGACAAACACTCATTAATAAAATATTAAAAAAATAACCTAGACATCAATTTGAATATTTCTTTTTGAGTTAACAAAATTAATTTTCTAATACACTATTCCTAAATATTAGAAAAATAATAAAAGGATTACTTTGTCTAGTGTGAAATCTATTTTAAAGGGATATAAAGACGAACGACATTTCGCTAAAGACCTTTGTGCTTTTAATATATATATATATATATATATATATATATATATATATATATATATCGCCTTTTTTATCCCTTAATAATAGCGTTTACACTAGATAAAATAGTCAATTTAATTAATTTTCTAATATTTAGGACATTAAAATCAACTAAAATTTTGATCATTAAATTATTCTTTATTTGAATGTATGAAGTCCTAATATTTAGGACTCCAAAATAATAAATATTGTTACCTTACATAAATCAACTAAGTTTTCAAGTAAGTATTCCGTATTCACCAAATTGCATTTAACATGCGAGAAAGAGTTCCAAACTGTCGATTCTATTGCAAGTTCCACTCGATCCAACTTGAACAAGAGAAATGTGAATCCTTAGAATCAATTTGAGTGGTAAAAAATAATTACAGTAGGAATAATTTAGGTCCAAGGTGCAACTCTCATTAGGAATAATTTATATACTAAATATATAATTAGATATAAACTAACTCAATATTCATAATTATGATACTCTTTAGCTCAACATCAAATCCAAAAAATACTTTTAAAATGATACATAAGAATTGAATGTCAGATATGGGTAGACACACAATACACGTGTATATATATATATATATATATATATATATATATATATATATATATATATATATATATATCAGAGTGATCATGTTAATTATTACTTTTACTACGTAATCTATTAAATAGCCAAGAAAATCACAAAATAGTTTCTACATTCATGATTTCTGTATTTATAAAATTCTTCGTCGAAGTCATTATATGCAGTATGCACTGCATGGTAAAGTAAAATCACTCTAAAAGGAACTCATTCATCCTAATCTCGTTCTGGATAATCTTATGATACATATCTGTCAGATGAATCACTAAACATACAAATATAATAAAAAGGAACGTTTTATGTACCTATGCGATAAACATGAACTTTCTTTTCTCACATCAGCCTTGACATGTTGTCTAAGTTAAAGTTGCATGTCTCTCTCTGAGTTTTTTCATTTTTAGCAAGCCCGAAATTTCTTTGCTGAATTTGTTTTAGGGTGATAGTGAAAGTACCAGATTTGGTAGGGTTTTTGGAAAATTAGAAGATGAAGAGAAGAGTTCAGTCGTTGGTTTTTGTTCAATCACCAAGGTTGCAGTGAATTGTACATATATTTGAGGATCCACAACAATTTGAGAATATAATGGCATAATATCCTAACTAATCTAAAAGAAAGGAATTTGAATTTACATTTGAAACTTAATCTTATCTACAAAATAGGGGAGAGGCAAGAAGTCCGATTCTCTTCCAAATACTGTTATCATCTAACATCCCCCGGCAAGCGCATGTCGGGTTTGGAGACATTAAGCTTGGACTGTAACTGAGAAAAGCGAGCGGAGCTTAGAGATTTAGTAAACACATCAGCAACATGATCCGTGGATGGAATGTACCGAACACAGAGTTAACCACGATCAACCTTTTCGTGAACAAAATGATAGTCAATTTCTATATGCTTCGACCGTTGATGAAAGACAGGATTGGCAGTGAGATAGATTGGACTGATGTTGTCACATAATATCATAGGAGGACGAGGACAAGGCAACTGAAGTTTCTTAATTAAACTAGTGATGCAAGATACTTTAGATGTGGCAAATGCAATGGCACGGTATTCGACTTCAATGCTAGAACGAGCTACAACTTTTTGCTTTCGTGAGGACTGACTGATTAGATTAGGACCATAAGATATAGCAAAACCATGATGAGAACGATGATCATCAGGATTAGCATCCTACCCTGCATCAGAATAGACACGCACAATGGAGGAAGTGGATGGTCTGATGGATAGACCGGAGATCTCTTTTTCAGTGAGTCGTGTTTTTCAATACATGCAAAATCCTACTTTTGACCATTGGAAAGCAGTGAAACGCATTCTTCGCATTTGCGAAGAGAAGTTGCATTTGCGGGGTTGCATTTGCGAACCCCATATTGCAAATGTGATACCTGCAGCTGAACAAATAGTTGGAAAACAGGCTTTTTCATTCATTCTCCGAATTTTCAAAACCTAAAACACAAGAGGCGATTTTCCAAAGACATTTTCTTCCCCAAATCATAAGTGATATTTAACTAGCTTCTTTCAATCTTTCACTTCTTTTTACAAGATTTCAACCTAGAATCTAAGATTTTCATGGTGAAATTGGGGGTTTGGGGTAAAAACTAGGGATTTGATAAATTGGGGGTTTAGACCTCAAATAGAGGTCGGATTCCAAAACTAATTGTATATCCGGGCTCGGGGGTGAATGGGTAATCGGGTTTTGGTTCGAATTTCGGGTTTGGACCAAGCGGCCCGGGTGTTGACTTTTTTTTACTTTTCCAAAAATGGCCTAAATTGAATTCCTTGCTATCGTGGGTAGTTCCTAAGGCTTAAATTGAATTGTTTTGTTGGTAATTTGCTATATTCTATTGGTCTGGAGGCTTGTGTGAAGGGAAAAGCTATGATTGAGCTTTGAGTTTGGTCGTTGGAGCAAGGTAAATGTCGTGGTTAACCTTGGCTTGAGGGATTAGGTATTATTTGCCTATTTGCTACGTGTTTGGATGTTGAGTACAACGTATAGGTGAGGTGACGAGTACCTATGCATTGTTTTGAGTCATCGCATGCTAGTGAGTCTAATTCATAAATCTTAGCTTTCCGTGATCATATTATCCATGGTTAGACTAGCTTATTGTTATGTTGAACGTTCTTATCATATGTACGGATTTTGGAATTGATTGAGTATTGACTCAAGTTCGAGGTTGATATTGTAGAACCAAATGTTGAAGTAAGAATTATTGTTGATATTTTTATCTCTCTGTTGATATTGTTCATTGTTTTGGTGAGGAAGAGTGTTAAAGCACGAAGGGTGATGTCGTGCAATATTTTGTGAGTGAGAGTTAATGCACGAAGGGTGATGTCGTGCCATTCTTATTTCATTTACATGGTGAGGTTGAGAGTAAAAGCACGAAGGGTGATGCCGTGCCATTCTTATTTGATTTACATGGTGAGGTTGAGAGTAAAAGCATGAAGGGTGATGCCGTGCCGTTTATTCTGTTAGTATGGTGAGGATGAGAGTTAATTTACGAAGGGCGATGCCGTGCCGTTTCTTTTATCTATCATGGTGAGGTTGAGAGTAAAAGCACGAAGAGTGATGCCGTGCACTTGTCTTTACTGTGTTTAATACTTTCATTGGTGTGAGACATTTTGTCTTGTGTTGTTTCTTTACTGTTATGATTTTCTTTGACTTGTACTCCCCTCAGCATGTTTCCCCTCCTGTTATTACCTGTTCAGCTTCTATTAGTTATTATTGTGCCCGTATATTGTTTAACTGCACGGGTTCATGTATATGTCTTGTCCTAGCCTCATCACTACTTCGCTGAGGTTAGGTTCGGCACTTACTAGTACATGGGGTCGATTGTACTGATACTGCACTCTGCACTTTCTGTGCAGATTTTGGTACCGGACCGAGTTAACCCTGAGTCTAGCTGCTGGCTTGATCTGTTGGAGACCCAAGGTAGCCCTGTTGGCGCCCGCAGGCCCTGGCGTCCCCTTCTATGAATTTCCATTATTGTTTCATTTGTATCGAAAATAGTTATATTTCCTTAAGACACCTTACTTGTAGTTAAATCTTAGTAGTTCGTGGATTGTGACACCGGATTCTGGGTAGTTGTGTATAAGTATTAAAGTTGTTATGGATTTTCGCGCTTTTCTTTTACCTTGTTGTAGCTTATTTGATGTTATCATTGAAAGACTTAAGTATTTGGCTTAATGGTCTCCATCATTGGCTTGCCTAGCAAGTGAAATGTTAGGCGCCATCACGGTCCCGATGGTGGAAATTCTGGGCCGTGACAGATTGCGATGAAGCAAACGATGCTGGAACTTTTGATAACCGCGATCGCATGGGTAATGACCGATCACGAAGGAGAAGGCCTAACAGGTGTATTAAACATCTCGTTTCTGGATTTTGAGCTCATTTTCTTCACTTTTAAGTTCTTGGAGCACATGTGGGGAGATTCGGGGCGATTCGTGAAGATCATTTTCGCTATATATCATGAGGTAAGTTATTACTACTTCTTGTAAGATTAATACATGGATTATATATGGATTTAAACATGGAATTTTGTAGAAATTGTGGGATTTGGAAGAAAACCTAGAATTGGTATTTTTGGAATTTGACCACAAAATTGGACATGGAATTGGGAATAAATTATATATTTGAGTTCGTAATGTTATGGCTAAAGTTTATCTTCAAAAAATTTCGGAATCCGAGCACGTGGGCCCGAGGGTTGACTTTATTGACTTTTCGAACGGAGTTGGGAATTGTTATAAATAAATTAATTATGATGTTGGAGTATGTTTTTATTGGCTTTCATGATTGTTTGACTAGTTTCGGATCGTTGGCTTTGAATTGAGGAGTTAAAGAGGCGTTGGAGCCGGTTATGGAACTTCGGAGTGAGGTAAGTCTCCTGTCTAACCTTGTGAGGGGTAAACTACCCCCTTGGCAATGTAATTGTTATGTGCTACTAGTTGTGGGAGCTACGTACGCATGAGGTGACGAGAGTCCGTACATAGCTAAAGCATGTTTATGTCCGGGTAGACTTTGGACTTTATCACGTAACTTTTGAATTATTTGAACTCATTCTGCTGGCTTAATTAATTAAAAATATAATTGAACTTGATTTAGAAATGTATACATATATATATTAGACCGAGCATTATCACCTTGAGTTGTTGGCAAGTTATTTGAGAAACGGTAAAGGTTATACTCACTTTGTGTTCATATACTGTATTGTAAGCACGTGCCTCGTAATTCGATAATTCCTTTCCTTTCTTGTGGAGCGGGCTGAACGCCTTAGCAGGATTATGTACCACACTCTTATGGGAGCGGGTCGTTCGCCTCGACAGTATAATAGATGCATTTATGGTTCATGCCGCTCGACCCTCTACAGTGTACACGTTATGATGAGATCGAGTCGTTCACCTCGGCGGTATCATATTCCAAATGGATCAGGCGGTACGACCTCGGCATAATCGTGCGTTATATCGCTAGCAGTCCGAATATGCACGAGATTTTCCTTCCACCGATGCCTTGTATTTTATATGGTATTTCTTATTCATGTTATATTGGCACTTGATATTTTCCGAGCTGTTGAGATAGGATACGAGGTTGAGAAGTTTATATTGTTAAAAGAAATTTTGAAATATTATGATGGTTACCATTTTATCCTATATTTTTGTTTTGCTTCATATCTGTTTAGGATTTAGCATACTGCTTTGTTGGACCTCTAGTAAGTGTTGGCGTCGACTCCTCGTCACTACTTCTCCGGGGTTAGGCTAGATATTTACTGGGTACGTGTTGATTTACGTACTCATGCTACACTTGCTGCACTTATTGTGTAGGTATATACATATGTCTGTTGATACCCAATTTTTCCCTATATATTTTCAGTATGCAAAATAACTTCAAAATGGCATATTCAAGTGTTTTATTGTTGTTCCCTAATTTCTTAAAGATTTTTAAATCAATTTATTTCTCTTTTATCCATAAAAACCCAATAATTATTTCCAAAATTATTATTTTTGGCAATTCACCTATTGGATTTTCATCTTTATGCTAAAATATAGATAAGGTAATTTTTGCATATTTTTACAAATTTATTTAGTATTTTTCAAAGCTAAAGTGCATCATTGCAATATTAGCCTCTTTTAAGATTTAATTACGTTTATATTCATAAAATCAGGTCCTATATTTTTAAATTTTCAATTATATATTATAAATCATTTTAGTGCTTTCAATTCAGAAATTAATTTACTATTTTTTATAATTTTAAAAGTGAAAATTGGCTATAAATAATAGCCCAATTACATTTTAATTTTAGCCTAAATCTGATCCCAAATTAAACCCAATTTCCCCGGCCCAATTTCATTTAAACCCGACCCCTAACCCAAATAATCCTATCCAACCCGGATCCCCTACCTAACCATTTTCATCCTGGCCGTTGATCATTTAGATCAACGGCCACCATTCCCCCTTTCCAGTTTTAACCCTAGACGACCCCTTACCCTACTTCATTTTTCACCAAACGCCAACCTTGAATCCCTCTTTCTCTCAATTCTCTCCGAAACCTCACCTGAACCCTAGCCGCTGCCACCTAATTCCACCCTAATACCTACCCAATCCATGGCCCCTCATGGTTGTTTGAGACGTGTATCAGCCTCCTATGGCTCCTGGGTGTTTGTTTCTGTAGTTTCATGGCCAGACCTCGAAGGAGTCGGGTCCAGCCCTTGCTCGGCTATTGTGCATGGCCTTTCTCCGGCCATCCATGGCCTTTCTAGGCCGATCCTTGACTTTTCTGGTTAGAACGTTAACTTTCAAGGTCTTTCTCACCTTTTCTGGGTTTTCCGAAACCCTAATCTTTAAGATCTTTCAATTTTCTTCAGAACTATCTTAGATCTGTGCCTACTATGAATTTCTTAAGTATTTTTCATAAGGTTCTTCGATTTTCTTTCAAAACGACTCTTCGTTTTTCAACGATTAGGGTTTCTCTTAACTTTTTAAAGACCTCTCCTCAGATTTTAATGTTGTTTGTGATTTTTCTATGCTTTCCTTCTATTTGATTCGGCATGTTAAAAACCCTAGTTCCTTTTTATCCCATCCGAGTTCTGAAACTATTTGTTTAAATAAGCCTATTTTTGTACTTAGACTTGATTACTTACTTCATGCTTTTACTGCCCCCTTATATGGCAATAATCAGCCTGTTCCCAAACTGATTTTTTTCCTTAATTAAACATGTTACTACCCGTTAGACAGTGATTCCTTAACTAAAGGGAATCACTTGTGCTAATTGATTCTGATTTGTGATTGTTTCCATGTTTGTGTCCAGACTTTACTTATTACCTTAATTTCTACTCGTTTTCAAAAACTATAAATACCCTACCCTCTCTTCTTTTAAACACACGAACAACTTGAGTTAAAAAACACACACTTACACTTAAAACTCTCTCTTTCTTTACTACTACTTGTGTTGTTGCTTTGTCTAGCCGGTTGAAAGCCAAGGCTAGACTGTGGACTCTTGTTTGCTTTACCTTTCTGCACTTTCCTTCTCTACTGGTATGTCCTAGTTTACTCTTTAAATCTCAACAACAATGTGTTTCTTCAAGTTGCTTCAGTTCCTCATTCATGTAAACCTCAGCTCATGATTCTGCACTCCATTTATGTTACTAGCATGTTGAAATATGTTCCCTTCCCCTTTTAAATTACTGCTTCCCTATATGTGTACTCTGTCAATCATTTGTTATTCACTTGCCACCTTATGAATCCCAAACCCCCCATATCCCTTATATGTGTTTGTGTTCTTTTGGATGGTTTGTGTCCATGCCAGCACCAGCTATTGCTGTGCATGACCAAATCAGACCCTTGCAGGGGTTATACAATAAATCCCATAATCCCTTGCCCCTTGGAATGATTACTGATTTTGTTTCACTACTACTACTGTTTTTCAAATCACCCTTTAATACTTACTATTTCCAACTCAATCTTAATCAATCTCTGTCTTGCACTCCCACTATATTCTCAGAACCTAGGTTCTGCCCCTCTTGTGTGAGCCTTGCCTTGGGACACTTGAGCTCCCTCTGAACTTGGACACGTGAAAGCTGGCCCTTCCACACTGCACTCATTCCTATCCGGTTATGCAAACCTGGGTATGAGCACTGCCCGGGGTCCCTTGAGACCCTTAGAGAACTTTTACACACCCAGGTATGAGAAAGGCTTTGAACATCATGGCATCTGAGGTGATTAATTATATAACTGAGATAGGAAGTCAGGATCCGGCTTCTTTTGGTTGTAATTTCTTATTTCTGTACTTCTTTTTTTTTGTAATTTAAGTATCTGGTCTGTAATAATTTATAACAAATATTGGGGTTGGCTAGTGAAAAGGGATGGGGTAATTATGCATATTTTAAGGGTAGATATCCTGCCTATAGGATCTGTTTAATGAATTCTGCATGTTTTACTTCCACACTTAGATATCATGTCTATAGGATCTGCTTAATAAATTCTTCACGTTTTACTTCCATACTTAGATATCCTGCCTATAGGATCTGTTTAATAAGCTCTGCATGTGTTACTTCCACACGTAGACATCATGCCTATAGGATCTAATGGCTATAATCAGACATTATGCCCACAAGGTTAAAATCAGCTTCGAAATTAGATGTCATGCCTATAAGATCTTTATAGAAATCATGCCGATAGGGATTTCGCTGTGATCAAATAAATCCTGCCTACTCCACTTCATGTTCAATTAGATACCATGCCTATAGGACCTAAAACCAATTTAGTTAAAAATCAGTTTGACTCGTACTGTTCCGAATCAGTTTAAACAACCTACTCCTTTTATCAATACGGTTTAGAAAGCATGCCTATAGGATCCAAATCGCTCGTTTAGAGCTGTTTACTGTCTTACTACACTCCTAATCAGTAATAGATATCATGCTCATAGGACATCACTACCACGCCTCGGCAAACCTTACGTAATAATAATGATAAATTTGAATCTGCCTTTATTTAACTGTCAATTGTTACAACCAACAGGCAGGCCTGATTCGGACTTCTTATTTGAGCTATATAACGAATCTGGTTCTGACTCAAATCCCCTATTGTAGGGCTTTTAAAATTCAGACCTTAATTGTGTTTGAGTCGTGCTATTCATATGTATTCTTTGCGGAGGTTTATATGAGCCTTCTGATTGCTTACATGTTTCCCCTTTAAATCCAGTCCTACGTGTTTTGTATGTCGCCTTAGTCTTTTACCTTTAAGCCTAAGAGTCAACCTAAAATCCTCCCTCTTATAGGAATAGTAGTCCTAAAATTCCTCCGTGACTGATAGGAATGGGACGGGTAATAGCACGCAATAGAGGTCGAGACCGATCTGCGCTTTAATACCTTTATGGGGTGGGAATGGTAGATATGGATATGATGACCGGTGCGCTAATGCCACGTGTAGCCCCTCTTTGAGGAGTGATTACCGGGTATTGCATTGATGTGATCCATATTACAAATAAACCTAGGACCCCTTACATTCCTCAGTATGCTTAGTTATAACTCTTTTCAAAAATTTTGCTCTATTAAATCATTTTCAAACACTTGCGTATTTAAAATCGGCTCTTATTTGAGCCTTGTTTGTCTACTTGTTAATTGCACAAATTCACAAAGAACTATCTGGCCGGGAACCACTCTAGTGGATCATGAGGGGTGCCTAACACCTTCCCCTTGGGATAATTACAAGCCCTTACCCTGTCTCTGGTTATCTAACATAATTGTAGTTGAACCCCATAGGTGCCCTAACGCACCTTAAAAATTGTTAGGTGGCGACTCTTCAAAATTGCAAAACCCCTTTCCCAAAAGGAAAGAGTTGTCCCAACCAAAATGTCATGAACCCGATTCCGCGAAGGAAAAAGGGGGCGCGACAGCACGGAGACACTGCTGGGGATTTTTAGGCTTTTACCATTTCAGATTATTCTTGTGAATTTGTACCTCTCTCTGTGTGAAATTATCTGTTTAATTTCTTTAAGCATTTAATTTCTTCTTTAGAAGCAAAACTGACATATCTTCCTTGTTTTCTTTCCTTTATTGCTTTAAATTATGAAACTGCTGTATTTATCGCTTCCTTAATGTGCAAATACATGTCAACATGATTTCTTTTTAATTATTGCATAATCATGCTCAACATCATACTCCACTCGTGCCAAAACAAATAATATAGCAACGCTTATAATGAGTGGTTGCGCTCTTCTTATATCATTACCCCTTAAATTCGGAAAGGCATATTTGCGGTAAAACTAGTCGATCAGCGGTGCAGTCGACAGTTCCGAGCCTTCCCCCTTGAGTTGTCCGCTTCAGGGTACCAGTCTAAAACCCCATAGAAACCTTACTCTGTTTAAATTGTGCATGCATCATGGTCAAACCTAGCGGGATCAGTTATGTTGTCCACATAATGATCCTTTAAGATAGCCTTGTCCAAAGTCCATTGGGTTTCACTAAACCTAAAACGGACGTCGTCACGTTCTGCGCATTTATTTGGAGAACTAGATGCTTCATGCTAATTGCTGATATTAAATAGTCGAGTCTGGTAGAGGTAAGGGTCTAACCCTTTTGTCTTGCTGAAGTATGAGGCACGAGATCCCCAGCTTCGGAATGGTTAACATACCCACGCTTTTGCTCGACTGGTGGAGGAATCTTCCATCAAATGACCAAATCAATGAATGGAATGAAAGGGCTGTCAGGGCTGGCGAAAAGCTAGATTATCTGGAATACAGTCTGCTGGAATTGGAAGGAAAAGTGAGGAAGAGAGTCACCGGCTGCCAGAACGCTGAGGGAAACGAAGGGAAATACCTGGCGAAGGCATTTTACTGGTGAACCTACATGAACTGGAGGATTTGATCAACGAGAGCATTCAACCTGAGGAAGGTCCTTCTGGGACCAAGTAGATAGGAATTTACTTTTTTCGCTATATGAATGTAATAAGGCCAATGGCCATTAGTGATTTTTATTTCTTGCTTATTTAGTGTCGTTTTGGGATTCGTCTATTTTTATCAATGAAATGAGGCATTTAGCATTCCAAGTTCTCCAAATCAATTTGTCGCTAGGCCCACCTCGGGCACAACGAGGTTCCCAAAATTAGGCCACGTTTTACATTCCTGCACTATGTGTTTAAATATTGCAATACTTTTTATGATCCTCACTAACTTGGTTACCTTTTTTGTTTTATTTTTTGTTATTCCCCTCCCCACTGGTTAGTTCGTGCACTCTGGCAACATCATCATATTCCACGAGATCCAGGGGCCCTCCACCCACTCCTCCTCTTGTTGATACCCAATTTTTCCCTGTATATTTTAATATGCAAAGTACCTTCAAAATAGACTGTATATGCATATATAAGTATGTCCCAAGGTTTTATTATTTTTCCTTAATTTTCAATGATTTTTAAATTAACTAGTATCTATGAACGTGCGTTGCACGTTAATAATGGCACGTGATGATTTAAATATTTATTTATATAAAAGAACAATAAAATTTTATTAATCTGAGAAATTTTATGTATAATAATACAACAATCATCGAAATGCCAAAAAATATAATTATATTAGCATAATACATGAATTTAAAATAAAACTTACACAAATGATCAATTTTGTCATGTTAGTTAGATAATTATATTAGTTTAAAACTATCTAATGTAATGGTATCTTAACGAACACTTTTTTTGAACAATATTTTTTTGTGTATGTTTCCTCCTAATGCGTTGGTTGCTCTGCCTTAACCAGAACTCTTGCTGTCGATCTTAATATCCCGCTTGAAAGTACAACATACAGTTGTTCATGCAAGAAAATATATTGTGTTAAATATAGTCCAATATTTAGGATGTTTGTCCTTTTACTTTATTTATTATATTTGTAAAACATAAACATACTAAATATTATTTTCACACAAATTCAAAAGGATGTTCCTTAATTTCGGAAGACTAAAGTTTAATTCACAGATAAGAATATACTTAGAAACACATTAACCAGTATCATAATTTTTGTCAAAACTTCTATATACCATCTGTGTACTATTGCATAAGCTATTCGTTGTATCTAAGTCTTTCAGTAGCATGATGGACATATTTTTCTTCAAAGTTAACCTATATACAATGGAAAATCAATTTTAACTTAGTCTATTATATATATATGGTGATACTAACATACATAAGAAATAAGAAACTTGACAAGAAACATGTATGGTAGAAGGCCATTTGGTATTAAAGTATTTAAGTATTCTTCTTGGTAATAATTATTGTTATCATTTTCTGCTGAGTCAAAAACTGAAAAATATTTTTTTTTACAATAAAATTTGGCAATCAACCCTTTATTTAGTTGATCAACATATTCATTTGTGCTAGATAAGATATCTTTTTAATTCTATCATGTGATTTGCACAGATTGCATTTTAATCTAATGATAGAAACATTTCTCTTATTAAATGCACTACCATTACCATTGGTATTGATAATCAAGTTTTTAGGAAGAACCAAATCATCTTTTATTGGATGCTCTTCTTTGTTTTCGACACAAAGCAAGTAGACATTGAATATTGGATCTGTTCTTACTTTATATTTCTTGTAAGTTGAATCTTTTTCGTACGAGCCAGAAGTAAAACTTTGGCAAGCTAGCTTTTACAGTCTATGCTTTTATCGATTTTGGAACTACTGATAATACTTGACAGAAATCACCTCTCAAACTATTAATTTTCACCAAATGGTTC
>NW_017671065.1:177929-195807 GCF_001879085.1 Nicotiana attenuata | reverse complement strand
TTTTACCTTCAGATACTATCCATAAGTTTTTAGAACAAGTTCTGCATTTTAGATATCATGTTCATATGTTTTAAAACAAGTTCTGCATTTTTTAGACACCATGCCTATAGGTTTAAAACGATTTCTGCATTAGATACCATGCCTATAGGTTCGAAAACAAGCTTCTGCACCCAGATGCTACGTCTATAAGGTTTAAAATCTGCAATGTATAGAAAGCATGACTATAGGAGCTTCTAAATGAATCTGATTCGTTTCGCTCAATGTTAGATCTAAGAATCAGTAATAATATGTACTTTCACCTGCAGAACCTGTAATCAATCTATTAATTCTGCCTCTCTTTTGACAATCTGAGTCCTTCACTTAACCAAAGTTTAGCAAGTATGCCTATAGGGTTTCGAATAATTCATTCCGAGTTCTTACTGTCTCATCGCCTTCTGAATTCAGTAGATGTCATGCCTATAGGACCCCGTCTTAACACTTAGGCAAACCTTAGAGTAATAATTAAAAACTGAATCTGCTTCTGTTAATTATTACGACCAGCAGGCAGTCCTGATTCGGGCTTCTTATCTGAATTATGTAGTAAACCAACCTGCCCCAATCTTTTAGACTCCCTCGTATTCAATTTTAATCAGACCTAAACAGTATGTGAAAGTCATGCTAATTATATGCTTTTCTATTTAAGGAGGTATAACTGAGCCTTATATGTTTATATGTCTCCCCAAATATGCAGAATGTGTTTTGTATGTCGCCTAGAATTTTTACCTTTGAAACCCCAGATGAGCCTAATATCCCTCCCTTTAGGATTAGTAGTCCTAAGTGCCTCCGGGACTGGTAGGAACGGGACGGGTTATAGCATGCAATAAGTAATCGAGATCAATCCGCGCTTTAAATACCCTAATGGGGTGGGAAGGGTAGATATGGATATGATGACCATGCGATAATGTCATGTGTAGCCCCTCATTGAGGAGTGATTACCGGACATTGTGTGGGGTGATCCATATTTTAATAAACCTAGGACTCCCCCTTTCTTTTATTCTTTACTCTTTTGGCATTGTAACTCTTTAAAAATCAGCTTTTCTAATTGCCCTTTTCAATCTTGCCTTCAAACCATTATGTGTTGAAATCCCCTCTTATTTGAGCCTTATTTGCCTATATGTTGATTGCATCTCAATTCACAATAATTGTCTAGCCGGGAACCACACTAGTGGATTCTGAGGGGTGCCTAACACCTTCCCCTTAGAATGATTTCAAGCCCTTACCCTATCTCCGGTTATTCAAATCAAACTCTTACGGTGTCCTAATTCACCCTAATCATTAGGTGGCGACTCTTCAATTGCTAAACCCAATTCCCAAAAGGAACGAGTTGTCCCTCCAAACGTCATAAACCCAATTTCCGCAGAGGAAAAAGGGGGCGCGACAGCATGGCGACTCTGCTGGGGAATTTTAGGCTTTTACCATTTCAGACTTTTATTGTGATTTTATATCTCTTTATGTGCAATTACTTGTTTAATTCCTTTAAGCATTCAATTCTCTTTTCAATTACGTAACTGACTCGTCTTTTGTTTCTTTCCTTTCTACTTTCCTTTACTACTGCTTTAAATTATGAAACTGTTGTATTTACTGCTTCCTTAACGTGCAAATACGTGACAACATGCCTTTAATTGTTGCATAATCATGCTCAACATCATATTCCACTCGTGCCCAAATAAATCCTATAGCAACGCTTATAATGAGTGGCTGCTCTCTTCCGATATTATCACCCCCTAAATCCGAAAAAGGCATATTTGCGGTAAAACCAGTCGATCAACGGTGTAGTCGACGGTTCTGCGCCTTTCCCCCTTGAGTTGTCCGCTCAAGGGTACCAGTCTAAAACCCCATAGAAACCTTACTCTATTTTAACTGTGCATGCATCATGGTCAAACCTAGCCGAGTCAGTTATGTTGTCCGCATAATGACTCTTTAAGATAGCCCTGTCCAAAGTCCACTGGGTTTCCCTAAACACAAACGGACACTACCACGATCTATGCATTTGTTTGGAGAACTGAATGCTTTTATGCCAATTGTTGATATTAAATAGCCGAGTCCGGTGGGGGAAAGGGCCTAACCATATTTTCTTGCAGATAATGAGGCACGAAATCCCCAGATTCGGCATGGTTACCAACATCCACCCAAAACTGCTAAACTGGTGGAAAGATCTTCATTCCAGTGACCAGACTCTCGTCCGAAAATATCTAGGGAATCTACCCTCCCTCCTGGAAATTCAACCCAACAACAAGATCATAGAAGCTGCTACTCGATTTTGGGATTGTGAAAAGTCCGTCTTCCGCTTTGGGGAAATTGAGATGACACCTTTGCTAGAAGAGATAGGAGGATTAGCCGGTTTGGTATGGGAGACTCCGGGTTTATTGATGCCTGAGAACCGCAAGGGCACGGGTTTCCTCAAAATGATAGGTCTGAAGAAGAATCCAGAGCTGACATGCCTCAAAGAATCCTATATCCCATTTGATTATTTGTACGAGAGGTACGGTCACAGCAAATCCTACCGTACCTATCCTGATGAGTTTGCTATCACCTCATTGGGGCATATTCATCGTAGGGTCTTTGTTTCATGTTCTACTTTCTGGGGCTGATTGTGTTTCCAATGAAGAAAGCGAGAATCAACACCCGACTAGCCATGGTCACTAAAACCTTAATGGAAGGAATTGGAGGGCAACCATTCAACATTGTGCCTATGATCATCGCAGAAATATACCGAGCCCTAGAAAAGTGTCAACGGGGAGCTAGTCACTTCGAGGGTTGCAATTTGCTACTTCAACTGTGGCTCATGGAGCATCTACAAAAGGGTGAATACCGACAAGAGATTCAACGAAGGGACTGGGACGATCATATCGCTTTCCATCACCCAAAGCGAATGAATTATATCCCCGATATGTTTGCTCAGCCGGAGGATGCCAAAGGATGGTTCGAGCTATTTGATAATTTGACCGAGGAGCAAGTACAATGGATGTTCGAATGGTTTCCGACCGAGGAGTTCATCGTCCAATCCAGAGATACACTTTTCTTGATACTAATCGGTCTAAGAGGAACGTACCCTCACATCCCTCTCCGGGTTATGAGGCAAGCTGGTAGGAAGCAGGTTGTACCCAGGGTCGACAAGATGAGTCATTCCCGGGCTGACTTCCAGGCTGATGATAGTCCTTACAAGTGCCAAGCTCAGCATATGTGGCACTGCAAGGTCGTCATGGGAAGGGATACCATCGAGCCAGATAGATACCATGCCGGTTGTGCTCCCTACTATTCAGGCTGGTTGGAGGATAATCATAATGGTCTGGGCCAGCCCGGATATGTTCAAGGTCACAGGATCATAGATGAAAAGGTCGAGGCACAGGTCAAATACAACCAACTACGCAAGAGGATCCGGGAATGCGAAAGCGAGCACCGTAAGATACAGGAAGCCAATCGGAAACTAATTGAGGAGTGGAAGGATATGGCTGTCAGCGCCAACAAGTGACTGGGATATTTGGAGCGAGGTATAGTGGAGTTGGAGAAGAAATTTCTCAAGAGGGTCGAAGACTGCCGGAACACTGAAGGAAATGAAGGCGGACATCTAGCCAGAGCCTACCTACTGCTGGGACTGCGCGAGTTAGGGAAGCTGTTCGATGGAGCCAGGGATGCCGAATCTGGGGAAGGTCCTTCTGGGACCAAATAGATAGAAGTTTTCATTTTGCTTTATTAAATATAATAAGGCCAATGGTCGCTAGTGACTTTCATTTCCTGTTATTTAGTGTCGATTTGGGATTCGCCTACTTTTTATCAATAAAATGAGGCATTTAGCATTCCAAGTTCTCCAAATCAACTTGTCGCTAGGCCTACCTCGGGCACAAAGAGGTCCCCAAATTAGGACACGCTTTACATTCTGCACTATGTGTTTAAATATTGCAACATTTTTTTCATGATCCTTACTAACTTGTTACCTTTTGTTTTTACTTTTGTTTATTATTTCCCCTCCCCAAAGGTTAGTTCGTGAACTCTGGAAACATCATACTATTTCACGAGAACCAGGGGCCCTCCACCTACTCCTCCTCTCAGTCCTGTCAGACACAAGAACAAAGGGAAGATGGAAGATTTGAACGCCAGAAAGGAAAACTCAACTAACGGGTAGAGGTCACTCATGGTCACGGTACTTTGGTTCCCAAGGAAAATGCATCCTAACTGGAACAAAAGCTGCTGAAATTTCAGGAAGAACTTGACCAGGTTCGGAATCTGGCAAATCTGTCATTTTCCCTCACCACTCCGGATGTTAATTTCCCAAATGATCAGAACCCCACACCGCCACAAAATATCCCAAAGCAACAAAACCATACCGCTCCTCACCGCCACTACAACACCTGCCATACTTCCAACAATACCCCGCTGCTCATCCCAGAACCACAAAACTCCACAAATGACCATTGCCACACCCACCATAATACCCCCATCTACGTGGAGACTATGCCGCACTCCACCCAGCCCATCTCAAGCACACCCGAGTCCGATGATAAAGATTTGCTTATCAAGAACCTGGCTGAAGAACTGAAGAAATTCACTAGCAGAATTCAAGGCGTTGAAGGTAGTAAGGGAATTGAAGGGCTAAACTACGAAGATCTTTGCGTACAGCCCGACGTCGAACTGCCCGAGGGGTACAAACCTCCTAAGTTCGAAATGTTTGATGGTACAGGGGATCCAAGGGTCCATTTGAGAACGTACTGTGACAAATTTGTTGGAGTAGGAAAAGACGAGAAAATCCGCATGAAGTTTTTCATGAGGAGTTTAAAGGGAGATGCTTTATCTTGGTACATTAGCCAAGATCCAAAGAAGTGCTCGAACTGGGTAAGCATGGCGTCCGACTTTATGGACAGGTTCAGGTTCAACACGGAGAATGCGCCGGATATGTTCTATATTCAAAATCTAAAGAAGAAGCCCACAGAAACATTCCGCGAGTATGCTACTCGTTGGAGGTCCGAAGCTGTTAAGGTTAGACCTGCCTTAGAAGAAGAGCAAATGAACAAATTCTTCGTCCGGGCCCAAGACCCACAGTATTATGAGAGGGCCACAAATTTTCTGACATTATTGAACTGGGAGAAAGGATCGAAGACGGCATCAAGAAAAGGCCTTACAGTCAGGAGGTGTGTCCAAGAAAAGGGACGTAGGAGCCGTAATGGTTGCACAAAAAACCAAATCTCCCATCAAATACCAAACCTACCCAATGCCTCCACTCACATATCAGCCTACTCCAAACTACCAAGCACCCTCACCCTTTTACCAAACTACACCGCCCGCTTATCAATCACCTCCACCCCCCACATATCAGCCTACTTCACCCAAATATTCCCAACCCGCATATGTTTACCAAGCCTACAATGCTCAACCATCCCACTATCAATCCCCTCCCGCACGCCAAAACTTCCCTAGACCTCGACCTAACTTTGATCGAAGGCCCCCGAAATAATACACCGCTATTGCTGAACCTATTGACCAGTTGCATGAAAGACTCAAAGCTGTTGGTTATGTCACCCCTATCCTTGCTGCTCCTGAGAACCCTTCCCAATGGGTTAATCCAAATAAATCATGTGCATACCATTCCGGCATGAAAGGACACACCATTGACGAATGCCGCTCTCTGAAAGATAAGATCTAGACTTTAATTGATAACAAGATTATTGTGGCAAAAGAACCTACTCCGAATGTCCGCAATAACCCTCTGCCAGACCACAAGGGTGGAGGCGTTCACATGATTGAAATAGAGGATGATTGGGATCCCAAGGGATCGATCGGTTTGATCACAGAAGGTGATGACCCAAAGAAGCCAATAGTCACCCTTAATCCGATCGTAGTCCAAATTCAGCCCTCTGGGGACGCCGAGGTAAATATGTCCATACCACTTGAGTTTGAAGCACTATCCTCTGAAAAGACACCAGCGCCAATTGAGGTTGAATTCGCGTCTCCAGTAAATACGCCTACACCGTTTGAAGTTGCAGTTTTACCATCCAAGGTACACACTCCGTTCAGAGTAAAGATAGCCACGCCGATCCCAGTGGCGATGTCGACCATGGCACCATTCCACACAAAGGTTATCCCTTGGGACTATACAGCCGAGGCAAGAAGGAAAGGCAAGATTATGTTCGGAGAGGCTGTTGCGGCACAGGGTATGACGAGAACTGGTAGAGTTTATACCCCGGAGCATCTAGCTGAGTCAAGCAAGCAAGCCTCTAGTCGGCTAACCATCACCGAGACCGGAGCAGACGACCTTTAAAGGAAGATACAGGCCAAGGAATACTCGGTCATCGACCAGCTGAACAAAACACCGGCGCAAATTTCTATCCTTGCTTTGCTACAAAATTCCGATGCACACAAGAATGCCCTGTAAAGGGTGTTGAGTGAGGCATATGTACCAAGCAACATCACCGGCGGAGATATGGCTAACATGGTAGGACAGGTATTGGAAAGTCACAAGATCACTTTTCATGAAGATGAGCTGCCACCAGAAGGGTCGAGTCACAACAAGGCTTTGCACATCACCGTGCAATGCGAAGATTATTTTATCACCAGAATCCTGACTGATGGAGGGTCCAGCCTCAACATTTGTCCGTTGGTAACACTCAGGACATTGGGAAAGGGACTGCATGAGATCAAGGATGGGGCCATCAACGTAAAAGCTTTCGACGGTTCCCAAAGGTCCACCATTGGGGAAATTATCTTGCGTCTGCAAATGGGGCCTTCTTGGTTCGATGTTGATTTTCAAGTGATAGACGTGCCGGCATCTTACAACCTGTTGTTGGGACGACCATGGATCCATGCCGCTGGGGCCGTGGCATCAACACTACATCAGGTAGTGAAGTTTGAGTGGAATCACCAAGAGGTGATCATTCACAGCGATGGTAGCAATCCCATATACAGTCGCCAGACCATACCAGCAATAGGAGGCAGAAGAAAGATAGGCGGGGAGACCTATCACCACATCGAGCGAGTCAACGCCGTTGATAAGGAAAAATGGTGGGACAACAAAATTGAAAGCATATTGAACTGGAGCGGGTACGAACCTGGCAAGGGACTTGGCAAGAACCTCCAAGGAATTGCCAAGCCTATAAAACTAATGAAACATGGCACCACCTTCGGTCTGGGATATGAGTATACCTGGAAAGAATTCAACGACTGGTCGCCACCATGGCGCGGTCCTTACTATCCGTTGGAGCAGCCGATACCATGCTTGGAACAGACTTTCCAACCGGCCGAAGTCATCTACGGGTCAGAAGAAGAGGAAGCACTGGTAGCAGTGAGGAATTTGTTCCTAGAAGACGATGATATGGATTGTTGTGTCATTTTCGAGGAGGAGGGGGGGAAGGCCCTTCCATACAGGCTGTGAGCAGAGGAGCGTGCCTCAATAACTGGACCATCAGAACCACCAGAGCCCGGCGAGCCTCGGGGTAGCAAGGCTGAACAAGCATCATGCACTATCTTTTATTTTTACTAGTTAATCTTTCCTTTCGCATTTTTAAGTTCCGCAATAAGATCTGCAACGTTCAAAACAGTTATGGAATTTATCAAAGCATTTCGATTTTCCTAATAAATCAACACTCTTACTATTTTCTCTCATTACTTTACTTATACAGCATTACTATTACTTATCTTGATGAACCAATGACTGTGACATGCAATGAGACAACGCAACAAACAGACATAGATTCAGAGGAAGATGACATACCGGAAGATATTGTTAAGGAAGTTGAGAATTTTGAAGATAGGCCGAAGTCCAACCTGGACGAGACCGAAATTGTTAACCTGGGGGATGAAGAGAATGTCAAAGAAACACGAATCAGCGTTCACTTATCGCCATCAGAAAAGAGGGAATACACAGAATTTCTAAAAGGGTATGAGGACATATTCACCTGGTCATATGTCGACATGACGGGCCCGAGCACGTCTATTGTGGCTCACAAACTGCCAACTGATCCAACATGTCCGCTGGTAAAGCAAAAGCTCAGAAAGTTCAAGCCTGATATGCGTCCGAAAATCAAGGAAGAAGTCACCAAGCAATTCAAAGCCAAGGTTCTCAGGGTAATAGAACACCCGACATGGTTAGCCAACATTGTGCCAGTATCAAAGAAGGATGGGAAGGTCAGAGTCTGTGTCGACTACCGGGATCTCAACCGGGCCAGTCCGAAAGACGACTTCCCTTTACCAAACATACACATCCTGATCGACAATTGCGCCAAGCATGAATTGCAATCATTTATGGATTTCTTCACCGGTTATCATCAGATCTGGATGGATGAAGAGGATGCTGAAAAAATGGCTTTCATTACGCCGTGGGGAATGTACTGCTACAAGATGATGCCATTTGGGTTAAAGAATGCAGGGGCCACCTACATGAGGGCCACGACTACTATTTTTCATGATATGATACACAAGGAGATCGAGGTGTATGTAGATGACGTTATCATCAAGTCCAAGAAGGCCACTGATCACATGGGGGACTTGAGGAAGTTTTTCAACAGATTGCGGAGGTACAACCTAAAACTGAATCCTGCGAAGTGTGCATTTGGGGTTCCCGCCGGAATATTGCTTGGGTTTATTGTGAGTCGCTGGGGAATAGAACTGGATCCATCAAAGGTCAAAGCTATCCAAGAACTGCCACCGCCAAAGAACAAGAAGGACGTGATGAGTTTCTTGGGGAGACTCTACATCAGCCGGTTCATAGCACAATCTACAGTTATCTGTGAGCCAATCTTTAAGATGTTAAAGAAGGATGCTGCTACTAAATGGACGGATGACTGCCAAAAAGCTTTCGACAGAATCAAGGAATACTTGTCAACACCACCAGTCTTAGTCCCGCCTGAGCCAGGTAGACCTTTGCTACTCTACATCGCAGTATTAGATGGTGCCTTCGGTTGCGTCCTGGGGCAGCATGATGAAACGGGAAGGAAAGAGCAGGCCATTTACTATCTCAGCAAGAAGTTCACTCCGTACGAAGCCCGGTATTCTCTGTTAGAACGCACCAATTGTGCTCTGACTTGGGTGGCCCAGAAGCTGAGGCACTACTTCTGTGCCTATACTACATATCTCATATCAAGAATGGACCCGCTAAAGTACATCTTTCAGAAGCCCATTCCCACCGGCAAGCTCGCCAAGTGGCAAATCCTGTTGAGTGAATTCGACATTGTCTACGTAACTCAGAAGACAATCAAGGGACAGGCACTAGCAGATCACCTTGCAGAAAATCCCGTAGATGGAGAATACGAACCCCTGAAAAAGTATTTTCCTGACGATGAGGTATCATTCATAGGAGAAGACATTGCAGAATCCTATGATGGCTGGAGAATGTTTTTCGATGGAGCAGCAAATTTCAAAGGAGATGGCATAGGAGCAGTCCTAGTGTCAGAAACTGGTCAACATTATCCGGTGTCAGCTAAGCTCAGGTTCCCGTGCACCAACAACATGGCCGAATATGAAGCCTGCATCCTAGGGCTCAAGATGGCTATTGACATGAACATTCAAGAGTTGCTAGTGATCGGAGACTCAGACTTGCTTATACACCAGGTCTGAGAAGAATGGGCGACCAAGAACTCCAAGATACTCCCATATCTGCACCATGTGCAGGAACTGAGGAAGAGATTCACAAAGACGGAATTCCAGCATGTTCCCAGAATCCAGAACGAATTCGTCGATGCATTGGCTACCCTGTCATCCATGATACAACATCCAGATAAAAACTTCATTGACCCCTTTCCAGTAAAGATCCACGATCAGCTAGCTTATTGTGCCCATGTTGAAGAAGAAGCAGATGGAAAGCCTTGGTTTCATGATATCAGGGAATATTTGACAAAAGGAGAATACCCAGAACTTGCAAATCCTATTCAGAAATGCACACTTCGGAGGATGTCCAATAATTTCTTCCACAGTGGAGGAATCCTGTATAGGAGGACTCCTGATTTGGGACTACTCAGGTGTGTCGACGCAAAGGAAGCATCCAAACTGTTAGAAGAAATCCACGCTGGGACCTACGGTCCACATATGAACGGTTTTGTCTTAGCCAAGAAGATACTCCGGGCTGGTTACTTTTGGATGACTATGGAGACAGATTGCATCCAGTACGTCCGGAAATGCCATCGCTGTCAGATTCATGCCGACATGATAAAGGTGCCGCCGAATGAGCTTAATGCAACAAGCTCGCCTTGGCCATTCGCTGCCTGGGGAATGGATGTTATTGGTCCAATTGAGCCCATTGCTTCAAACGGACACAGGTTTATCCTAGTAGCAATCGATTATTTCACCAAATGGGTCGAAGCAGCATCTTACAGAGCAGTAACTAAGAAAGTCGTGACAGACTTTGTCCGCGACCGTACTGTTTGTCGATTCGGGATTCCAAAATCAATCATCACTGATAACGGTTCCAACCTCACAGCGACTTGATGAGAACCATGTGTGAAACCTTCAGGATTCGACACAAGAATTCTACAGCCTACAGGCCCCAAACGAATGGAGCTGTGGAAGCCGCTAACAAAAACATCAAGAAGATATTGAGGAAAATGATAGAGAAGCATAAGCAATGGCACGAAAAGCTATCATTTGCTCTGTTGGGGTATCGCACCACAGTCCGCACATCAACTGGGGCAACCCCCTACATGCTGGTTTATGGTACGGAAGCCGTCATTCCCGCCGAGGAGGAAATTCCTTCTTTAAGGATCATACAGGAAGCTGAGCTCGACGATGCAGAATGGGTGAAGAGTCGTTACGAGCAGCTGGCTCTCATAGATGGAAAAAGAATGAATGCAGTTTGCCATGGTCAGCTTTATCAGAGCAGAATGTCCAGAGCCTTTAACAAGAGAGTCAAGCCGAGGCAGTTCGCACCAGGGCAGCTGGTGTTAAAGAAAATTTTCCCGCATCAAGATGAAGCCAAAGGGAAGTTCTCTCCCAACTGGCAGGGTCCATACATGGTTCACCGGGTTCTAACAGGAGGAGCCCTTATACTTGCCGAAATGGACGGAGAAGTTTGGCCAAAACCAATCAATTCAGATGCAGTCAAGCGCTACTACGTGTGATTTTCATGCTTCCTTATATGATATAATTGAACTACGTCTGACCTGATTCCCGTTTAAGAGGGGATACGTAGGCAGCCTTATGGGTTCGGTCACAATTCAATAAAATTTTCATTTCCCCCCGTAATTGGAAACTAGGGCAGAATTTTGAGGAGGACCCTCAAAATTCCGAATTAATTTCAGCCAATCATCGCAAGCAGCCGTCATAAGCATCAACCCGTTAAACTGGGCAGAATTTTGAGGAGGACCCCCAAAATTCCGTAACAAGAGAGGTTGCAATATCTTGAGCCACGTCACAGTCGTCGGTTCATCTAAAAGTTATTTCTCAAATATATACTTATGTCATATTTTTACAAATTCATGCATGTTTATTACCGAATTCGCTTTGTTCAGCGACACTACCCCCAATAATACATACCGTATCACCAGATCAAAGCCGAACAGGGCAAGCAAGGCCAGCGGGGATACGAACTAACCTCCCTTCTACAAAACTCACGATTTTTCTTTGGATGCAGACACTTGGATTGCGAAAGCATCTGACATACTATACATTCACGAGATAAATGTTGTTCAGGAATACAACTCTCAGAATTGTTTGCGTTTACCAGCATTTGCTATCCATGCACGCCGGCGATATTCCCTATATCGCAATGTCCCCAGCAGTCACAATGTCGCAACCTGCTATCAGCTAAGAAACTCTATTATCATTTGCCATTTTATTTTATTTCTGCATTGCATAAGGCTACCATTCTGCCTTCCGAGACTAAACACTGTCTCCATCTGCATTTTTCTACACTGCCCATCTGCATTTTTCTGCATTCTGCCTTCCGAGACTAAACACTGTCTCCATCTGCATTTTTCTACACTGCCCATCTGCATTTTTCTGCATTGCATAAGGCTACAATTCTGCCTTCCGAGACTAAACACTGTCTCCATCTGCATTTTTCTGCATTGCATAAGGCTACCATTCTGCCTTCCGAGACTAAACACTATCTCCATCTGCATTTCCTGCATTGCATAAGGCTACCATTCTGCCTTCCGAGACTAAACACTGTCTCCATCTGCATCTGCATGGCTGAAAGATCACCACTTTATTTATGCTTGCATGGCTGAAAGATCGCCACCTTATTTACATCTGCATGGCTGAAAGATCGCCACTTTATTTACATTTGCATGGCTGAAAGATCGCCACTTTACTTATGCTTGCATGGCTGAAAGATCGCCACCTTATTTACATCTGCATGGCTGAAAGATCGCCACTTTATTTACATTTGCATGGCTGAAGGATCGCCACTTTACTTACGCTTGCATGGCTAAAAGATCGCCACCTTATTTACATCTGCATGGCTGAAAGATCGCCACTTTACTTACGCTTGCATGGCTGAAATCGCCACGTTATTTACATTCTGTCATGGACTGAACGATCGNTTAGGTCTTAATATTAGTTCATATCTTGTTTTGAACATTTAATCGTAATTATAATTTTATCCACCATAAATTTTATTTCAAAGAGTAAAAGATTGATATGACATTTCACTTTTAGATCTTTATGTTTGTAATGTTAGGAATCCTATTAGTATAATTACTTTCCGGCTGTCTAATTCATTTAAAATTGAACAAGTAAATATTTTTAGTCATGTAATCCCATTACTTTTAGAATATATTTCTTAAGAATTCCTATTACTAATTTAATTTGAAAATATATTATAATATCCTATTACTAATTAAATTTGAGAATGTATTTATATTGTCCAAATTCATTTAGAAAAAGAATAGCCTATATTATTATACAAACATAAATACAATATTAATATACCAATTAGAAACATAAATTGATTTAATTCCTCTGTACTATCTTCTCTCCCTTGAAAGTGAATAGGACGGCTAATACTCTAGATATTTTATTTCTTGAAATTAAATTAGACATTATTAAAACTTTTTAATTAAATTCCCGTGTCTTACATTCTCTCATTTGTCCGCTCATACTATTGCTCCTAATAATGAACGATTCAAATGCTACTTAAACTAAAAGATGGAAAAGTTAATTTGGAATCATAAACCAATTAGAATAGAATTTCGAGACACGTTGTTTCTCCTAAGTCAACTAATCTCAAAAGAAAAAGGAAAATAACAATATTACTATTATATCCAATAATATAGTTATATTTTAAGGCTATTTTGGTCTTCCAACATCGTATTCATGCTTTTATAATAATATAGATTTATTTCCCTATTTTATCAGGAAAAACCCAATAATTATCCCCAAAATTATCATTTTGGTGATTCATTTATTGAATTCTCATATTTATGCTAAAATATAGCTAAGATAATTTTTGTATATTTTTATAAATTTATTTAGTATTTTTAAAGCTAAATTGCATATAATTACGATATTAGCCTCTTTTAAGGTTTAATTGTGTTTATAATTATATAATTGACTCCAGTATTTTTCATTTGATAAGTATGTATTATTAATCATTTTAATGCCGTTAATTTGTTTCTAGAAATTATTTTACTATTTTATAAAATTAAACAAGGGAAAAGCGGCTATTTAAATACTAGCCCCGTTTATTTCAATTGTAGCCCCAAATCAACCCCCAATTAAACCCAATTCTAAAACCCAATTACCCAGACCCAAATCCTAGTCTACCCGACCCACGACCCTTTTAAATTAACCCGCCCGGATCCCCATTCAATCCAGGCTGTTGATCAAATGATCAACGGCCACCCTTTAATCTTTCCTTTTTTAATTTCCCATTACCCCCCAAACCCTAACCATTTCTCACCGGTAGCCGCCTTTGAATCCCCCCTTCTCCCAATTCTCTCTCAAAAACCCTAGCCGTCTCCCTCCACTTCCACCCTAAAATCGCCTGAATCAATGGATTCCAAAGCCATTAAAGGCTTGTATCTGCCTCCTATGACTCCTATATGTTCGAGTACTATGGTTTCAAGGCCAGACTTTGAAGAAGCTTGGTCCAGACCTTGGTCTATTTCGGTGCTATGCTGTCTCCGGTCATCTTCGACCTTGCTCCGGCCAGCCATGGCTATTCAAGCCTGACTCTTGGCTTCTCCTGCTCAGATCAATGACTTTTCAAGCCTTTCTCACCATCTGGGTTCTTCTGAAACCCTAACCTTCGAGGTTTTTCTGATTCTTTTAGATCCGTTTTAGATCTGTGTTTTCTCTAAGCTCTTAAACGTTTTCTCATGGTTTCTTTCAAAACTCTAATTTCAGAACCTTTGTCTTTTCTGACTTAGGGTTTTTTGCTACTTTATTTCGAAGCTCTTCTGATTTTTTAAACATGTCTACTGTGTTTCTTATGTTGTTCTTCTACTGTGTTGCTCTTCTACTGTGTTTCTTATGTTGTTCTTCTACTGTGTTGCTCTTCTGCTGTGTTTCTTTATGTTGTTCTGCTACTGGAATATGCATGTTAAAAGTCTTAGTTCCCTTTTGAGATTTCTGAACTTATTTTGTTAGTATTTCTGCCTGATTTACTTGTTTTCATCTCTATACTCGATTGACGGGGAAGGCCCTAAATTTGGGGATTCATTCGAGTTTTGAGACTATTTGCTGTGTGATTCGCTTGTTCTTCATCTCTGAACTTGTTTGGTTTCAAAGCCCTAATTTCTTTGAACCTATTCGAGTTTCTGAAAGTTGTTTCATCTACTGCTCGATTGAATTTCTGAATCTTTTGTTTCTTTATGTGATTCTAACTTCCTGCTAAACTCTCTTTTACTTGACCCTTTGGCATGCTATTTGATACTTTCTCTTCTCTGTTACTGAGTAACTGAAATCGACATATATGACTACATGTGTTTGCTACTATATGATGTTCTTCTTTGTCCTAAATTCAGCCTTACCTGCTTAATACTTATATACTCTTTTATATGCTGAGTTTCCCTCTAAAATGACCTTCAATTTGGGACTGATTTCAGACCTCCTTGTGTAAGTATGATTGATTCTTTCCTTATTTTACTGATTTCCCTAATTCTTGGGTTGATTTGAGAACTTTCCCTTAGCCTTTTCGATTCTCCTATTTCTGACTTGGTTTATTTATAATTTCAAATCCCTGACTCCTTGATTTACTATGTACTGGTTGGTTTATTCTGTTTCTTACCTTATTTGGTTAACCGTGCATTTCAAAGATTCTTCATTAATTCTTCGCTTAGTTAAACCCCTATGTATTTACCCCTAATTGCCTACTTTGCACAACGTGCTTACTTGATTTCTTTACTTAAAAGTTTTCTGCCCATTACCGTTTAAGTTTAAACTCCTTAATTAAAGGAAGTTCTTATATTGATTGATTTTTAATTGATACATAGTTCCATAATTACTACTAAACTATGATTCTTGCCTTATTTGCTACCTATTTTCAAACTATAAATGCCCTGCTCTCTCATTAACACAACACACACGAACACTCTGAGTTCTTAAAAATCACTTACACTCAAAAACATTTCTCTCTTGCTTTACTACTTCTACTGTGGCCTGCCTTCAAGCCCTGCTACTTGCTTTTACTGTATTTTGCTCTTTGAACCGGTATGTCCTGATTTAGATTTTCAGCATCACAACAATATGCTTACTTAGTATTTTTACCTTCTTGTCTTCCTGCTGCTAGTGTTTACTTTAGTACTTATTTTAGCATGTTGTAACTTCCTTTTGCCTGTTCTGCACCTACTATGAATCCTAAAATGTGTTTAATGCTAATGGTTTGTTTGAGGCATGACAGTATTAAGTATTACTGTCTATGACTCAAACTCGATTCCCTTGGAATCATAACCTCTATGTCACCATCATATGTTATGTATTCTTGTTGATTTTGTGAGCATAACAGCACTCTCTATTGCTGTGTATGCCCAGAATTAGTTAATGCCTAAGTGCATAGGCTCTTTGCAATCCCCCAATCCCTGAACCCCTTTGTGTGAAACGCTCAATCCTGTAACTGTTTCCCAGCCCCTCTTCTGTACTTTCTTAGTTCTTTTAAAACTCTATTTCTTCACTTGCACTCTCTCTTAGACTTAAGTTCTGCCCCCCTCTTGTGAGCCTTGCCTTGGGACCCATCGAGCTCCCTCTAAACTTGGACACTTGAGGGCTGGCTCTTCCACACTGCACTTGTCCCTATTCTGGTAATACAATTTGGGTGTGAGCACTACCCGGAGCCCTTTAAGGCTCTTAGGGAACTCTGACACACTCAAATTGGAGAAAGGCTTTGGATCGATGGTTTTTGGGTTGGTCTATCTCATAATTCAGGCAGGAAGTCAAGAATCAGGCCTTTTAGGGTTGTAATTATTTTCTTTGTATTTTTCTGATGTATCTATTACTCTGGTTTGTAATAATTTGTAAAGAGTACTCGGGGTTGGCTAGTGAAACAGGGTTGGGGTAACTATGCATGCAAAGGGTAGAAATCATGCCTATAGGTCTATTCTAATTTTGCATACTCAATACATATAGAAATCATGTCTATAGGTTTAAAAACGAAGTCTGCATTTTAGATACCATGTCTATAGGTTTAAAAGCAATTTCTGCATTAGATACCATGTCTATAGGTTTTTAAAAGCAATTTCTGCATCAGATACCATGCCTATAGGTTTGAAAACAAGCTTCTGCATTCAGATACTACGTCTATAAGTGTCTAAAATCAGTAACGTGTAGAAAACATGCCTATAGGAGTTTCCAAATGAATCTGATTCTTTTCGCTTAATGCTAGCTATAAAATCAGCAATAATATATACTATCGCCTGCAGAACCTGTAATCAATTTGTTAATTCTGCACCTCTTTTGACAATCTGAGTCCTTCACTTAACCAAAGATTAGCAAGCATGCCTATAGGGTTTTCAAATAACTCGTCTTGAGTTTTTAATGTCTTCTTAATTCAGTAGATGTCATGCCTATAGGACCCCGTCTTAACACTTAGGCAAGCCTTAGAGTAATAATTAAAAATTGAATCTGCTTCTGTTAATTATTACGACCAGCAGGCAGTCCTGATTCGGGCTTCTTATCTGAATTATGTAGTACACCAATCTGCCCCAATCTTTTAGACTCCCTTGTACTCAATTTTAATCAGACCTAAACAGTATGTGAAAGTCATGCTAATTATATGCTTTTCTGTTCAAGGAGGTATAACTGAGCCTTATATGTTTATATGTCTCCCCAAATATGCTGAATGTGTTTTGTACGTCGCCTAGAATTTTTACCTTTGAAACCCCAGATAAGCCTAATATCCCCCCTTTAGGACTAGTAGGCCTAAGTGCCTCCGGGACTGGTAGGAACGGGACGGGTAATAGCATGCAATAAGTAATCGAGATCAATCTGCGCTTTAAATACCCTAATGGGGTGGAAAGGGTAGATATGGATATGATGACCACGCGATAATGTCACGTATAGCCCCTCATTGAGAAGTGATTACCGGACATTGTGTGGGGTGATCCATATTTTAATAAACCTAGGACTCCCCCTTTCTTTTATTCTTTACTCTTTTAGCATTGTAACTCTTTAAAAATCAGCTTTTCTAATTGCCCTTTTTAATCTTGCCTTCAAACCATTATGTGTTGAAAACCCCTCTTATTTGAGCCTTATTTGCCTATATGTTAATTCCATCTCAATTCATAATAATTGTCTGGCCGGGAACCACACTAGTGGATTCTGAAGGGTGCCTAACACCTTCCCCTTAGAATAATTTCAAGCCCTTACCCAATCTCTGGTTATTCAAATCAAACCCTTGGTGTCCTAATGCACCCTAATCATTAGGTGGCGACTCTTCAATTGCTAAACCCAATTCCCAAAAGGAACGAGTTGTCCCTCCAAA
>NW_017671065.1:142709-172104 GCF_001879085.1 Nicotiana attenuata | reverse complement strand
ACAGGAGGAGCCCTCATACTTGCAGAAATGGACGGAGAAGTCTGGCCAAAGCCGATTAATTCAGATGCAGCCAAGCGTTACTATGTGTAATCTTTATGTTTCCCTATATGATGTAAATTGAACTACGCCTGACCTGATTCCTGTTTAAGAGGGGATACGTAGGTAACCCTATGGGTTCGGTCACAATTCAATAAAATTTTCATTTCCCCCCGAAATTGGAAACTGGGGCAAAATTTTGAGGAGGACCCTCAAAATTTTAAAGTAATTTGAGCCGATCGTCGCATGAGCAACAGTCGGGAACGTCAACCCGTCAAACTGGGGCAGAATTTTGAGGAGGACCCTCAAAATTCCGTAGCAAGAGAGGTTGCAATGTCTCGAACCACGTCACAGTCGGCGGTTCATCTAAAAACTATTTTAATTATACATTTATGTCATACCTTTACAAAATCATGCATGTTTATTATCGAAACTGCATTATTTATCCACGCTACCCCAATGATACTGACGGTATCACCAGATCAAAGCAGAACAAGTCAAGCAAAGCCAGCGGGGATACGAACTAACCTTCCCCTTTACAAAACTCACGATTTTTCTTTGGATGCAGGCACTAGGATTACGAAATCATTGAACATACTGTACGCTCACAGAACAAACATTGTTCAAGAATACGTTTCTCCGAACCATTGCACTTACCAATATTTGCTATCAGCACGCACCCGTAATGTTCTGCTCCCAGTAATCACCACGCTGCAATCTGCTATCAGCTAAGAAAATTCTACTGCCATTTGCTATTTTATTTCTTGCATAAGGCTACTATTCTGCCTTCCGAGGTTAAGCTCTACCTCTATCTACATTTGCATTGCATAAGGCTACCATTCTGCCTTCCAACTTGCATAAGGCTACTATTCTGCCTTCCGAGGTTAAGCTCTACCTCTATCTGCATCCGCATTGCATAAGGCTACCATTCTGCCTTCCAACATGCATAAGGGGACCATTCTGCCTTCCAAGGTTAAGCTCTACCTCTAGCTACATCCGCATTGCATAAGGCTGCCATTCTGCCTTCCAACTTGCATAAGGCTACCATTCTGCCTTCCGAGGTTAAGCTCTACCTCTAGCTGCATCCGCATTGCATAAGGCTACCATTCTGCCTTCCGAGGTTAAGCTCTACCTCTATCTGCATCTGCATTACATAAGGCTACTATTCTGCCTTCCGAGACTAAACGCTGTCTCCATCCACATTGCATGGCTGAAAGATCGCCACATTGCACGGCTGAAAGATCGCCACATTGCACGGCTGAAAGATCGCCACATTGCACAGCTGAAAGATCGCCACATTGCACGGCTGAAAGATCACCATATCGCACTGCTGAAAGATTGCCACATTGCACGACTGAAAGATCGCCACATTGCACGGCTGAAAGATCGCCACATTGCACGGCTGAAAGATCGCCACATCGCACTGCTGAAAGATCGCCACATCGCACGGCTGAAAGATCGCCACATTGTACGGCTGAAAGATCGCCACATTGCACGGCTGAAAGATTGCCACATTGCACGGCTGAAAGATCGACACATACTACATTTGCACGGTTGAAAAATTGCCACACGCTACTGCATCCTTCATGGGCTGAAATATCGCCAACTCATCCAAAGGCGTCATCGTTTGGAGGCACCATCTTCATGGCCCGAGAACACCATGTCATGGCCTGAGGATTTCTTTCAATCTTTTGCATATCATTATTCAATGGCGTCATAGTTCGGAGGCACCATCCTCATGGCCCGAGAACATCATTTCATGGCCTGCGAATCCTTTATTATATGCTTTATGGCACAGGACATCATGGTCTAAAGACGTCATCCTAACCGTTCAAAGACGGCATTCATGGCCCAACGGGAATTTGCATCATGTTTAAATTTGCGCACAATATATGCTTGTATTACTTATTTGTAGGTAAACCTGCGAGCAACGGCTATCCCAGCAGGAGCGATTCCGCTCCAGCGCCCGCGGCCATATCCAAACCTAACCATTCCCGTAAGTCGTCCACTCACTTAGCCCGAGATATTGCGTCCGTTCGTGGGAAATACCCGTCGGCATACTCCGCCGACGGATCCTGAACTACATATGGCCTGATTCCTGTAAAATCAGGGATATGTAGGCAGCTCAGAAACTAGGGTGCGGCCCAAACCTCTTCAAACCGTTTTTCTCGGTCAAAATTGGCCATCATATCTTTACCCGAAAACTCTTTCATCCTTTCCGGGTAAAGATGGGCAGCTGTTGATACCCAATTTTTCCCTATATATTTTCAATATGAAAAATAACTTCAAAATGGCATATTCAAGTGTTTTATTATTGTTCCTTAATTTTTTAAAGATTTTTAAATCAATTTATTTCCCTTTTATCCATAAAAACCCAATAATTATTTCCAAAATTATTATTTTTGGCAATTCATCTATTGGATTTTCGTCTTTATGCTAAAATATAGCTAAGGTAATTTTTGCATATTTTTACAAAATTATTTAGTATTTTTCAAAGCTAAAGTGCATAATTATAATATTAGCCTCTTTTAAGATTTAATTACGTTTATATTCATAAAATCAAGTCCTATATTTTTAAAGTGTCAATTATATATCATAAATCATTGTAGTGCTTTCAATTTATTTCCAGAAATTAATTTACTATTTTTTATACTTTTAAAAGTGAAAATTGGCTATTTAAATAATAGCCAAATTACATTTAAATTTTAGCCTAAATCTGATCCCAAATTAAACCCAATTTCCCCGGCCTTATTTCATTTAAACCCGACCCCTAACCCAAATAATCCTACCCAACCCGGATCCCCTACCTAACCATTTTAATCCTGGTCGTTGATCATTTAGATCAACGGCCACCGTTCCCCCTTTCCATTTTTAACCCTAGACGACCCCTTACCCTACTTCATTTTTCACCAAACGCCGCCCTTGAATCCCCCTTTCTCTCAATTCTCTCTGAAACCTCACCTGAACCCTAGCCGCCGCCACCTAATTCCACCCTAATACCTACCCAATCCATGGCCCCTCGTGGTCGTTAGAGACGTGTATCAGCCTCCTATGGCTCCTGGGTGTTTGTTTCTATGATTTCATGGCCAGACCTTGAAGGAATCGGGTCCAGCCCTTGCTCCGCTATTGTGCATGGCCTTTCTCCAGCCATCCATGGCCTTTCTAGGCCGATCCTTGACTTTTCTGGTTAGACCGTTAACTTTCAAGGTCTTTCTCACCTTTTCTGGGTTTTTCGAAACCCTAATCTTTAAGATCTTTCAATTTTCTTCAGATCTATCTTAGATCTGTGCCTACTATGAATTTCTAAAGTATTTTTCATAAGTTTCTTCGATTTTCTTTCAAAACGACTCTTCGTTTTTCAATGATTAGGGTTTCTCTTAACTTTTTAAAGACCTCTTCTCTGGTTTTAATGTTGTTTGTGATTTTGCTATGCTTTCCTTTTAATTGATTCAGCATGTTAAAAACCCTAGTTCCTTTTGATCCCATCCGAGTTCTGAAACTGTTTGTTTAAATGTATGCTTGTTTGATTAAGTTCATTGTTCTGACTCTCTTCTCTTTGTTTGACCTATCTGATTTAAGCTCTTATCATCTTTTAAACTCGACTACTGTTGAAGCCCTAATTTCTTAGAAGTTTTGCCTCATTTGTTACTGTGAGACCTTTCTTGTTTCTGATTCTCTTTTACCTGTAGCTATGTTCTTCTTCATCGTTGATTCTATGTGACTATTTGACTTACTTGACTACTATGCTTCGAATATTTTCTTACTACTGAACCCTAGCTTACCCTTACTGCTACTATACGTTTATGTTGCTTCTTTTTGTCAACTCGTTTAACTCTGCATGCTTGTTCATTCCTTGCTATTTATATGTTGAAGTGTAGAATTATGTTTCTTTCTTGATTGATTCTGATTCCCTCAATATTGTGACTGATTGAAAAAAGGCTTTCTCATGAACCCTAGTTTTACTCGTTTGTTTGAATTAATTGATTCCTTTCCTTTACTGTAATGTTTTACCTTGCTGAATTCTTTCCCAAAATAAGCCTATTTTTGTACTTAGACTTGATTACTTACTTCATGCTTTTACTGCCCCCTTATATGGCAATAATCAGCCTGTTCCCAAACTGATTTCTTTCCTTAATTAAACCTGTTACTACCCGTTAGACAGTGATTCCTTAACTAAAGGGAATCACTTGTGCTAATTGATTCTGATTTGTGATTGTTTCCATGTTTGTGTACAGACTTTACTTATTACCTTAATTTCTACTCGTTTTCAAAAACTATAAATACCCTACCCTCTCTTCTTTTAAACACACGAACAACTTGAGTTAAAAAACACATACTTACAATTAAAACTCTCTTTCTTTACTACTACTTGTGATGTTGCTTTGTCTAGCCGGCTGAAAGTCAAGGCTAGACTGTGGACTCTTGTTTGCTTTACCTTTCTGCACTTTGCTTCTCTACTGGTATGTCCTAGTTTACTCTTTAAATCTCAACAACAATGTGTTTCTTCAAGTTGCTTTAGTTCCTTATTCATGTAAACCTCAACTCATGTTTCTATACTCCATTTATGTTACTAGCATGTTGAAATATGTTCCCTTCCCCTTTTAAATTAATGCTTCCCTATGTGCGTACTCTGTCAATCATTTGTTATTCATTTTCCACCTTATGAATCCCAAACCCCCCATATCCCCTATATGTGTTTGTGTTCTTTTGGATGGTTTGTGTCCATGCCAGTACCAGCTATTGCTGTGCATAACCAAATCAGACCCCTGCAGGGGTTATACAATAAATCCCATAATCCCTTGCCCCTTGGAATGATTACTGATTCTGTTTCACTACTATTACTGTTTTTCAAATCACCCTTCAATACTTACTATTTCCAACTCAGTCTTAATCAATCTCTGTCCTGCACTCCCACTATATTCTTAGAACCTAGGTTCTGCCCCTCTTGTGTGAGCCTTGCCTTGGGACCCTTGAGCTCCCTCTGAACTTGGACACATGAGAGCTGGACCTTCCACACTGCACTCATTCCTGTCTGGTTATGCAAACCTGGGTGAGCACTGCCCGGGGTCCCTTGAGACCCTTAGGGAACTTTGACACACCCAGGTATGAGAAAGGCTTTGAACATCATGGCATCTGAGGTGATTAATTATATAACTGAGATAGGAAGTTAGGATCAGGCTTCTTTTGGTTGTAATTTCTTATTTCTGTACTTCTTCTTTTTTTTGTAATTTAAGTATCTGGTCTGTAATAATTTGTAACAAATATTGGGGTTGGCTAGTGAAAATGGATGGGGTAATTATGCATGTTTTAAGGGTAGATATCCTGCCTATAGGATCTGTTTAATGAATTCTGCATGTTTTACTTCCACACTTAGATATCATGTCTATAGGATCTGCTTAATAAATTCTTCACGTTTTACTTCCATACTTAGATATCCTGCCTATAGGATCTGTTTAATAAGCTCTGCATGTGTTACTTCCACACGTAGATATCATGCCTATAGGATCTAATGGCTATAATCAGACATTATGCCCACAAGGTTAAAATCAGCTTCAAAATTAGATGTCATGCCTATAAGATCTTTATAAAAATCATGCCTATAGGGATTTCGCTGTGATCAAATAAATCCTGCCTACTCCACTTCATGTTCAATTAGATACCATGCCTATAGGACCTAAAACCAATTTAGATAAAAATCAGTTTGACTCGTACTGTTCCGAATCAGTTTAAACAACCTACTTCTTTTATCAATATGGTTTAGAAAGCATGCCTATAGTATCCAAATCGCTCGTTTAGAGCTGTTTACTGTCTTACTACACTCCTAATCAGTAATAGATATCATGCTCATAGGACATCACTACCACGCCTAGGCAAACCTTAGGTAATAATAATGATAAACTTGAATCTGCCTTTATTTAATTGTCAATTGTTACAACCAACAGGCAGGCCTGATTCGGAATTCTTATTTGAGCTATATAACAAATCTGGTTCTGACTCAAATCCCCTGCTGTAGGGCTTTTAAAATTCAGACCTTAATTGTGTTTGAGTCGTGCTATTCATATGCATTCTTTGCGGAGGTTTATATGAGCCTTCTGATTGCTTACATGTTTCCCCTTTAAATGCAGTCCTACGTGTTTTGTATGCCGCCTTAGTCTTTTACCTTTAAGCCTAAGAGTCAGCCTAAAATCCTCCCTCTTATAGGAATAGTAGTCCTAAAATTCCTCCGGCACTGATAGGAATGGGATGGGGAATAGCACGCAATAGAGGTCGAGACCGATCTACGCTTTAATACCTTTACGGGGTGGGAAGGGTAGATATGGATATGATGACGGTGCGCTAATGCCATGTGTAGCCCCTCTTTGAGGAGTGATTACCGGGTATTGCATTGATGTGATCCGTATTACAAACAAACCTAGGACCCCTTACATTCCTCAGTATGCTTAGTTATAACTCTTTTCAAAATTTTTGCTTTATTAAATCATTTTCAAACACTTGCATATTTAAAATCCCCTCTTATTTGAGCCTTGTTTGTCTACTTGTTAATTGCACAAATTCACAAAGAACTATCTGGTCGGGAACCACACTAGTGGATCCTGAGGGGTGCCTAACACCTTCCCCTTAGGTTAATTTCAAACCCTTACCCTATCTCTAATTATCTAACATAATTGTAGTTGAACCCCATAGGTGCCCTAACACACCTTAAAAATCGTTAGGTGGCAACTCTTCAAAATTGCAAAATCCCTTTCCCAAAAGGAAAGAGTTGTCCCAACCAAAATGTCATGATCCCGATTCCGCGAAGGAAAAGGGGGGCACGACAATGTCTGGTGGTCTTTAGGGCGCAAGGGAGCGGCTGTTGCAGGGACTTTACGATGAGCTGCATTCCATGTTACGATCCACAGCATACAGAGTCTCCATCAGAGTTATTTATATTCTCCTTTCTAACTTGTATTCCAGACATATGTTGTATTATTATTGTATTCCTTGGTAGATGCCCATGCACTTGTGATAGCGAGTTTTGGGGGTTCCTACTGGATGTTCATTATTGTAGTTCACGTAATTATTATCATTTCACCTTGTAATTATATTTTATACGGAAGTTGGAAATAAAAAAATTACAGGCTTTCTATGAGTACTAGATTTTACTCTACTTATTTAATGGGATTCATTATTTCAAAAATCATAAAATGAGTAACTAAGTTGATTAAGCACCGTTGGATTGCCTGACGGTAACCTATAGTGGATTTTGGGTCGTGACACCTTGGTATCAGAGCTCTAGGTTCACTTGGGTTTCATGAGTCATGAGTGAGTCTAGTAGAGCCTTGCGGATTGGTATGGAGACGTTTGTACTATCTTCGATAGGCTACAGGGCTGTTAGGAGAACGTGCCTTCTTGATTCCTCGTCGTGCGAATTGATTCCGTTGAAGCTTATGCCTTCATTTCCTTATTATTAATTCTTATACGATGTTGAGTGCTTGTTATCAATTGGGCATCGAGGAGTTGCAATGGTACTGCAGATGTGGTGCAAGATATTTCTACCTGCGTATTCGAGTGGGCTATTATCGTCGCCTTGTAGAGGGGTGTTCTGTCATTTCAGCCCAGTGATGGTGTTGCCTAAGGACGAGATTTGATATATTCCGAATTTTGTGGAAATTTGTTGTTAACATTGTGGTGTCCTCATCGTTGATTGAACGTATTGAGGCAATCGGCATGTGGGTCTTCATTTGTTTTCCTTTGGGCACAGTGTTGTGATATGGAACCTAAGAGGAAGCTATCAGAGATGGTTGTGTTTAGTGAATGCAGGATCGAATCGGCATTTCTAGTGTTGATGGTTTGAGGGAGATCACCCCTGAGGTAGTTTCAATGCTTAGGAATTTTGAATGTGACGAGAAGGGCTTGATTGGAATGTAGGAAAATGTGAGTATCCAATCATTGTTTTGGATGCATTACGGCTTCGAGTTTCATAACATATTGTTGGACCTTTTGGGTGATGTTAATGAATGAAAGGATTCTTACGGCTGGCGGATCAATGTGGACCCAGGGAGATTAATTGATTTCATGATGGATGTAACTATACCAATGACGTTGGAGGAGGTCGATATGAGGCTATACAGGTGGGCTATCTCCTGTGAGCAGGTTAGCAGTTGCGTGGTTTTGATGAGTTTCCTACAAAGAGTTCTACTTTCTACCCAGCAAGAGGCATATACTGCGATGTGAGCTTGGATCGCTTGAAAAAGATGGTACGACTGTCAGGAGGTCAAATGTACAATTGTGGCTGATAATTCGGGATGTTTCATGAAATGTTTAATAAGAGATTACGAGAAATTTTGCGGGTTACGGTGCGAGGTCATGGTAATTAATAAGGAGGAGTCATTGTGGGTTATAGATTTATATGATTGTTGCTTAAAGCTAAGTGAGGGAGTCTACCGTCTACGATTGAGTCATGTGGTTGTGTGCCAATGTAGCTTTGGGTTACCGGTGCATTGGTGGATCAGTTATGACCAAGAAAAGAAAACATCAAGGGTATCTTGGACAAGTAATTTGATGTATATGTGCTACATTTCACCCTATCGATTCATGTGCAGATGTTGGGGATGACTCAAAATTTATGCTTTGTGTGGGTGTGATGTGCAAGGAAAATAATTCGTCCGGTTACTTCTTTGGAAGTGTTCATGTGCTAGCTAGTATTTAGTTATAAATTCGGGACCAAGTCAGAGTGGGTAACTCCCGGTAATGGTTCTAGTGGGTTCAAGAATTAAAGTTCGGTGTCTAAAGATTTTAGGTTCGTTATGTGGATGAAGACCAGAATTTAGCAGTAGACTATGGAGAATACCTAGGGAATTTCTATGTTATCATTGGATCTGCTGTGCAGTGTTGGAGAAATAGGAGAAACACCTTCAGATTTGCAAGAGGTCTTTCAAAACGGGTGTATCGGTTAGAAACACTATTGAGTTCATGAGGAGTGTATGAGATGGTTCATGGATACTGAGACGATGTGGTCTCGTGATTCAGGTCACTCAGGATGGGTGTTGTTTAGGGTCCGTTATGTGTTTGACTAGAACAATTATTTCAAAGGCAAGTCAAGAGTGAATTGTAAGAAGTTGAGTCAGTTAGTAATGGTTTGAATCAGCACGATTGTGGGAATGATCAGTTCCTTCGGTGTGGTAAGGTTGTATAAGTGATTCGTGGATGTACGTGCAGGCTTGACAGCCACCGTGAATTGATTGATTTGGAGGTATTTGATTCTGATGGCTTGGTTATGTGTAAATGGATCCAGGAAGAGTTATGGCGGTTTAGACCACGACTTAAGTTTTGTGTCTTTCGCGGTTATAGGAAGTTGGTTGGGTGTTGCGATTCGTCTTCTGAAATGAGTTAAGTGAAAGGCTTCTAGCAAATGAAGTGTTTATTCTATTGGTGGTTCAGGAGTTATGATGAGATTTTTGTACTCTCCCGTAGCGGCATGATAGGTGCAGTGAGCGGGATGGAAACTGGAAGTTGAGGATCAAGGTTGTGGTTTGGCTTTTATGGGAATGTTGCGAGTTCGGTGGAGCGGGGGAAAAAACTAAGATGTTTAGAGTAAGCTGGCATTTTCTTAATATCGCCTGAGGATGGTGTTCCATAGAAGAGGCATTGTGCATTGGTTTGTAAATTCTTAATTGGCATTACAGAAATAGCATGGTCGATGGCCATGGATGCTCATATTTTTGCCACCTGGCGCGGAAGGTTATGGGAGTATATCCCATAAGAAGATCGTATAAGTGTGAGATGTTAGTCATTTGATTGTTAGAGACTGAAATCGGGTATAAATATTCTGGTGATGTCGCTAATTTGATGTTTGGATTGGGTTGCAGCTTGATTGTTAGAGACTGAAATCGGGTATAAATATTCTGGTGATGCTAATTTGATGTTTGGATTGGGTTGCACGCTGCAACGGTATCATGTTTGGATCGGGTTGCACGCCCTAATGGTGTCATGTGTGGATCGGGTTGCACACCGCAACCGTAAGAGGTTGACGGTTCCATATACATATTTTATTTTGTGTGCGTCATTTCTCATCTTTGAGATAGGTTCATAGCATATGTTCGCCGTTTTATTTGTTATGCAGGCTGGGTAGTTCCTTGCCAGAGTTCGTTCTTCCTTATGGGTCATATTCGAGTTGTAGCTTATTGGCGCATTGATGGCGGCGTATAAGATTTTAGACGGTGTTTGAGGTGGCTTATTGCCCGAGCAGCTTGTACTGGTGAGACGAGGTTATTGGACCTGAGATCAGTGCAATTGGATTTATGTAAGGTATATTAAAGAGAAAATATCACTATTCAGTTTTGAATAAGTTAATGGTTTTGTCAAGCGGAGACACTCCATGATTTATTTATTTGGCAGGTGTTTATGAGCTTCAACGGATCGCTTTCATCGTTTCAGTATCGCAAGGGTTGGATCAAGGCTTATGCGCGTTATGAGGTATGCTACAGGCATCAGGTTAGTGAATCTACAGCTTCTACAGTTAGAGGATGTTATTATGGGCATACAAATTATGCGGTGCATTGTGTGGTTTTCTGCACGGGTGCATGATCATATTTGGTACAGTGGGTTGAGATTGTTACGATGTTCATATGTTGGAGTCAGGTCTCCTGGAGAATTCCGGATGTTGGAATTTGGTTCTAAGGCTTGTTACCTAAGGTAAAAGGGAGGATCTTCAGTTTGGCTCGAGCTAATGTGCTCGCGTGGATTGTGGTGGCACGAATAGGTGCATGAGGTGTCAAACAGTGATGTTGGGAAACTGTGGAACAGTTCTTGGCACGTTCGAAGACGAACGTATGTTTAAGTGGGGGAGAATATAACGACCCGACTGGTCGTTTTGAGCTCTAGCACGTCGTTCGGCGATTTGAGGCCTTGAGTAGATTCACTTTATGTATTATGACTTGTACATATAGTCAGATTTGAATTTCGGGAAGTTCAGAGTTAATTTGGAAGGAAAATTCTCAATTCGAAAATTATAAGTTGAAAGAGTTGACCAAGGTTTGACTTTTGAGTAAACAACCTCGGAATCGAGATTTGAAGGTTCCAATAGGTTCGTATAATGATTTTGGACTTGGGCGTATGTTTGGGTTAAGCATCGGATGGTACAGGAGAATTTAGGCTTTGATTGTGGGAAGCTGGCATTTTGAAGGTTTTAGAATTTCCTAAGTTCGAGTTGAAGTAGACTTTGGTGTTATTGATGTCCGTTTGGGATTCCGAGCCTTGGAATAAGTTCGCATTGTAATTTGTGACTTGTACGCAAAATTTGGCATCATTCGAAATGTTTACGTGTGATTCGGACGCGTTCGACGAAGGATGAATGTTTGAAAGTTAAGAGAGTTTAAGAACTTGAGTTTGATACTTAATTCTTAGTTTTGGTGTTGTAATTTGTGTTCCGAGCCTTCGGACAAGTTTACAGAGGGTATATAAACTTGTTAGAATGATTGAACGGGGTTCCTCGGACCTCGGGTGAGTTTTGGGGTGGTTTCGAACCACTTTTAGTCCTTTTGGAATTGTTGATAACTGGCGTTGGAGGTGCGTATGCGATCTCAAAGGTCTTGGACGCGATCGCAAAGAGTAAAGTGCGATCCAGGACTTGTGAATCGCGATCACGAAAGGAAGGGTCGCGATCGCGTAGAAGGAATTTCTGCTGACAATCGTCTTAATTCGGGAGCTCATATCTTGCATTCTATAAGGAATTTGGAGATGATTCAAAAATAAAAGTTGTAGTGCTTTGAATCTTGTTTTCCGTAAGTTAAACCTTTTATCATTTGGAATTTTGTACAAAAAGTTATGGCTATTATACCAAAGGGGTGTGTGAAGAAGAAAATAAAATTTGTACATCGCGATAGCATGATTTTGGCTGCGATCGTGATGAAGGAATCGATGTTGGAACTTTTGTTAACCGCGATCGCGTGGGTAATGACCGCGATCGTGAAGGAGGAGTCCTAGCAGGTATATTAAACATCTAATTTTAGGATTCTGAGCTCATTTTCTTCACTTTTAAGTTCTTGGAGCACATGTGGGAGATTTGGGGAGATTCTTGAAAATCATTTTTGCTATATATCACGAGGTAAGTTATTACTACTTATTGTAATATTATACATGGATTATATATGGATTTAAACATGGAATTTTGTAGCAATTATGGGATATGGAAGAAAACCTAGAATTGGTATTTTTTGAATTTGACCACAAAATTGGACATGAAATTGGGAATAAATTATGTATTTGAGTTCGTAACCATTAATCTTCGAAATTTTTTGGAATCCGAGCACGTGGGCCCGAGAGTTGACTTTATTGACTTTTCAAACGGAATTGGAAATTGTAATAAATTAATTAATTATGATGTTGGAGTATATTTTAATTGGCTTTCATGATTGTTTGACTAGTTTCAGAATGTTGGATTTGAATTGAGGAGTTAAAGAGGCGTTGGAGCCGGTTATGGAACTTCGGAGCGAGGTAAGTTTACGGTCTAACCTTGTGAGGGGAGAACTACCTCCTAGTCGATGTAATTGTTATGTGATACTAGTTGTGGGAGCTACGTACGCACGAGGTGATGAGAGTCTGTACGTAGCTAAAGCATGTTTATGTCCGAGTAGACTTAGGACTTTATTATGTAATATTTGAATTATTTGAATTCATTCTGCTGGCTTAATTAATTGAAATTATGATTGAACTTGATTTAGAAATGTATACATATATATTAGGCCGAGCATTATCACCTTGGGTTGTTGGCAAGTTATTTGAGAAACGGTAAAGATTATGCTCACTTTGTGTTCATATACTATATTGTAAGCACGTGCCTCGTAATTCGATAATTCCTTTCCTTTCTTGTGGAGCGGGCCGACGCCTCGGCAGGATTATGTACCACACTCTTATGGGAGCGGGTCGTTCGCCTCGGCAGTATAATAGATGCATCTATGGTTCGTGTCGCTCGACCCTCTGCAGTGTACACGTTATGATGAGATCGGGTTGTTCACCTTGGCAGTATCATATTCCAAATGGATCAGGCTGTACGACCTCGGCATAATCGTGCGTTATATCGCTAGCAGTCCAAATATTTATGAGATTTTCCTTCCACCGATGCCTTGCATTTTATATGGCATGTCTTATTCATCTGATATTGGCACTTGATATTTTCCGAGTTGTTGAGATAGGATACGAGGTTGAGAAGTTTATATCGCTAAAAGAAATTTTGAAAGATTATACTGGTTACCGTTTCATTGTACTATTACTGTTGTGCTTCATATCTATTTAGGATTTAGCATACTGCGTTATTGGACCTCCAGTAAGTGTTGGCGACGACCCCTCATCACTACTTCTCCGGGGTTAGACTAGATATTTACTGGGTACGCGTTGATTTACGTACTCATGCTACACTTGCTGCACTTATTGTGTAGGTATATACATATGTCTGGTGGTCTTTGGGGCGCAAGGGCGCGGCTGTTGCGGGAAATACAGTGAGCTACATTCCATGTTAGGGTCCGCAGCATACAGAGTCTCCATTAGAGTTATTTATATTCTCCTGTGTAACTTGTATTCCAGACAGATTTTGTATTATTATTGTACTCTTTGGTAGATGTTCACGCACTTGTGACACCGGGTTTTGGAGGTTCCTACGGATATTCATTATTGTAGTTCACTTAATTATTATCATTTCACCTTGTAATTATACTTTATAAGGAAGTTGGAAATAAAAAATATTACAGGCTTTCTACGAGTACTAGATTTTACACTACTTATTTAATGGGATTCATGATTTCTCAGATAATAAAATGAGTAACTAAGTTGATTAAGCACCATTGGCTTGCCTGACGGCGGTGTTAGGCGCCATCACGACCTATAGTGGAATTTGGGTCGTGACATAGATGAGGTAAGTATGACGAATAAACAAGGATGAGTAAGAGTGAGGAGAGGTAAAATCATCTGACAGAAGAAAAGTTTTTAGCTTAAGAAACCAAGCACGTGGAGATTGCTTTAAGCCATATAAAGCCTTAAACAAGCGACAAACAAGCTGAGAGATTTATCACTAAACCCCGGCGGTTGAGTCATGTAAACAACCTCAGAAAGATCACCATTAAGAAATGCATTATCAGCATCTAACTGCTTAAGAACCCACCATTTCGACACAACATAAAATAGAACAAGCGTAATGGTTGAAGTTTTGACAACGGGGCTGAATGTATCATGGAAATCAATACCCTCTTCTTGATGGAAACCTATAGCAACTAAACGAGCTTTTTACCTTTCAACAGATCCATCTGCCCGACGCTTAACGTGGTATACCCGTTACAACCTACCACAATTGCATTAGGAGGACAAGGAGCAAGTATCCAGGTACGGTTACGAATCAATGCTTAATACTCAGCTTCTATGTCACTCAACCATACAGGAGAGGATGCAGCTTGCTTGTAAGTTTTTGGCTCACTGGTTAGGGAGGATAAAGCTGGGAGAGGATGACGATATATGGTAAGTGCTTTAGGCTTCAGGGAATTTGTTTGAGCTCTCATGGTCATGGGATGATTAGAGAAGGTAGCAGGCCGAAAGTATTTGGGAGCATTCTGGTATGATGTAGGAGGAGAAGGTGCGACATTGGCTGGAGAGACGTTTAGTATTGGGGAAGCTATTTGAGAGGCTATGGATGGAGGAGATGTGGGAGAGGATTGAGTAGGCAGAGGAGAAGAGGAAGAAGGACTAGACGGTGAACTGGGTAGAGGTGAGAGGACGTTTGAGATAGTAGAGTTGGAGATGGATCGTGGAAAGGGTAAAGAGGAGGGTGGTGAATTATCACTGGAGCAAGAAGAAGAGATGTTGTAATGGGGATAGGGAAATTTACCTTTGACGAATACCACATGGCGTGCTATATACATCTGATTGGTGGGGGGATAGTGACACAAGTAGCCTTTATGCTTCGAACTATAACCCAAGAAGACGCATGGAAGCGATCGAAAATCAAGTTTATGATTGTTATAACGAAGAAATGGATAGAATAGACACCCAAACTTTTGGAGGAGTTGGTAGTATGGTGAACGTTGATATAGAGCTTGATAGGCGATTTGGACGACAATACTGGGGTAATGGTGCGGTTATGTAAGTATGTGGTTGTAGCAAAAGCATGCTCCTGAAATTGAAATAAAAGACATGCATGAGACAGTAGAGTTAGACCTTTTTTCAACAATAGTGCAATTGCGTCTTTCTGGAGCCCTATTTTTTTCATGCCAATAGATTGAGTGTAGGAAGACACATTCTCCACCCCAGTCTGTTTGCAAAGTTTTGAATTTCTTGCCAAATTTTGTGTCAACCATCTTATGAAAATATTTAAAAACATCAAGACTTGAGATTTAGTTGCCAGGAAAAATATCCATGCAAACTTGGTGCAGTCATCAACAAATTGAACAAACTACTTATTTACATTAATAGATAGATGCGGAGAAGGTCCCCACATCAAAATACCCCAAATCAAAAAGAGATGAGCTACGACTTGAACAATAAGATAAAGAGAGCCTATGGCTCTTTCCTAATTGACATGATCCACAAATTGTAGACATTTTATTTGATGACAGTGGAAGATTAACAGTAGAGACTAGACGATGCAAAAGTTGCTCGTGAGGATGACAAAGCGTTCATGCCATACCTAGAGTGATGCTAGAGAACAGACAAATGAGCAAGGAGACGTGGAGGAAAAGGACTTGGACGAGACAACAGGAACCCCACCACCTTTCAGACAAATAGGCCATGGTCAATTGTCCCTCGAAGTAGTATTGTTCCCTGAGGATCCTTCACAAAACAACAGGAGGGGTGAAACTCCATAATGACATTATTATCTTTCGTAAATTGTGAGACACTTAGTAAATTCTTCGTGATACGGGGAACATGAAGAATATTATTGAGATGGAGAGGCCGAGTAGTACCAGTGTTACGACCCAAAATCCATTAAAGGTCGTGATGACACCGGACACCACTGTCAGACAAGCCATCCTACTACAGAACCCATGTGCTACTCTGCCACTCTCCCACTTTGGCCAAACCCTTTTCTTTAAGCAACTACTCGACCTCCGCTTCTTACACCTGGCCTTCTGGAAATTTAACAGCCGCATGACACTTCCCTCATGTCCTTCCTCATCCTTTGCTGCCCAGTTGTTGCCTTAAATATCTATCCCTGCAGCACTTGAACCGATAGATCGCTACCAACTTCAAACCTTTCCAAAGATCCTCCTTCTCGAGCCGTCAACATTAGAAATACCCATTCAACTCCGAAATTGCTGCACCCCGCTATCCCTGACAGCCGCTTCCCCGACTCTATTTCACAATATCCTGCCCCAAAGGCGAATTGGAGAAAACCACAACACCAGCGAACTTAACACATTCAATCATGGGTGACGACACCACATCACAGAAGAAAAATTCTACCACGCTCGAAAATACCAAATCTCGTTACTCCACCAACCCAAACCTAAACATTCATGGTCCGATTGTCTTTCCTCTGCTGGAAATAAAATACTAAATCTCTGAATCATGCACTGAGCAGACCTCCTTTCAAGTCATTCACTGCCCCGACACCTGGGCATGCATCCTACCATCACATCAATACTGTGCGATAACAACTCATGAGCATCATAGCAACCTGTGCATAGCCTCAAAGCTCTCAGAAGTACAACTACTGAGCTGAAATGATAGAATACCCTTTTGCAAGGCAACGACAATAGCCCAATCACTACGTAAGGAGCAACATCCCGCACCACATCTGTAGTACCATTACAATTCCTCAATTCCCGATTTTATAACCAGCACTTCACGTCGCGTAAAAATTGAATGGGAAGGAAATAAAGGTATAAGCCTCAAAGGAATCAAATCGCACGATGAGGAATCAAGAAGGGAAGTGCTCCTAACAGCCTTGTAGCCTCTCGAAGATAAGTACAGACGTCTCTGTACCGATCCGCAAGACTCTACTAGACTCGCTCATGACTCATGAGACCTAAGTGAACCTAGTGCTCTGATACCATGTTGTCACGACCCAAAATCCATTAAAGGTCATGATGGCGTCGGACACCACTGTCAGGCAAGACAACAATAAATAATTAATTTGGTTCTCATTTTAATATTTTTGAAATCAAAATTTCGTTAAGTCAAATAATAAATGATGAACTTCATAGAGTAAATAATAGCGTTTTTAACAAATTTCAATACTGGATAATCCCATAATCATCCCAGAACCCGGTGTCACAAGTGCATGAGCATCTACTAGGAAGTAAAAATAACATACATTGACTATCCGGAATACAAATTGGACAGAAAGGATAATACAAGTACTCTGAAGGAGACTCTGCTGGCTGCGGATCGTCTCATAAGATGCAACCCACCTAAGTCCCCGTATCAATCACACCGCTGCGCCACAAGGCCACTGAACATATGTGTGCATGTACAACAAAATGTACAGCAAGTGTATTATGAGTACGAAAACAACGTGTACCCAGTAAGTATCCAGTCTAATCTTGAAGAAGTAGTGACGAGAGGTCGACTCCGACACTTACTATGGCCATCAATAATATAATTAGTTGTGGATTTGTTAAAAACGACAGTAAACTTAAAGAAATGATGAAGCAAGTAAACATTCCTTTTCGTAATAAGAGATTCCAAATTCATATTTCATCATTTATCAATTTATCTCAGACCAGGGAGGCAATATCATTATTTATAAAATTTCAAGGCAAGCAATACAAGCATGCGCAAATCATGTCGAGGTTGTACGGCCCGATCCAACATAAGATTTAAACTGTGCACTGCCAGAGGGTCGAATGGCGCGAACCATAGATGCATCTATGTAATCCACCGAGGCGTTCGGCCCGTTCCACAAAAGATAACACATTCAAACAATCAATCAAGAATTCATTATCCAAGGAAAAGGCAATTTCTCTTTTAAAAGTCAAGAAAACAATGTCTAGCCTTTTAGAAATTTATTTACAAAGTTTGATATGATTTAAGCATTTTAAATTGACAACAAGATTGCAAATATTACAAGTAAAGCATGCTTTTGGGTCCCAGACTACCCGAACTTGAGCATAATAGTAGTTACGCACGGACTCTCGTCACCTCGTGCGTACGTAGCCCCCACAAATAGGAGCACATATTGATTTATTTCACCTATGAGGTAAATTCCCTCTTACAAGGTTAGAAAGGCGACTTACCTCGCTCCGAAGTTCCATAATCGGCTTTCAAGCCCTTCCGGCGACTCAAACGATGCTCAACGCTCCAAAACTAGCCAATAATTGTGCAAACCCATTAATATATGCTCACACACTCATAACGATTCAGTTTATAACAATTTCTAACCCCAATCGAAAAGTCGATAAAATCACCCTCAGGCCCACGTGCTCGGATTCCGAAATTTTTCAAAGATAAACTTTACACATAACCTCACGTACTCAAATATATAGTTTATACTAATTTCCATGCCCAATTTCTTGGTCAAAATCCAAAAAACTCGATTTTTAGGTCTTCTACCAAAAACCCACAATTCCTACTAATTTTCATGTCCAAACCCATATATAATCCTTTTATTTAACTCACAACTAGTAGAATCACTTACCTCATGATAGATGATGAAATCCCCTCTTCAAAAGCTCCAAAAATCGCCCAAGCCGTGTGAAAAAATGGGTAAATGAACTCAAACCTCGCATTTAAAACATTCAGCCCAGCCCAGCCCAGGTCTGCCTTTCTTCGTGATCGCGGAAATTCGTACGCGATCGCGAAGGCTAAGCACACTGCTCCAAATTTTCCTCTTCGCGACCGCACACAATCTCACGCGAACGCGATGCTTTGCAACCCAACACTTCGTGATCGCGGGTCCAGCGACCGTATAGAACAAATTCACAACCGCCCCAAACACCTCCACGCGATCGCGGACTCCCATTCGCGGTCGCGTATATGGGAACCAGCAACTGCAAACAGCAGCAGCAGTTCAACCAAGAATAGGCCCGGAACCACCCCGAAACACACCCGAGGTCCTCGGGACCTCAACCAATTATACCAACACGTCCCAAAACACATTAAAAACTTGCTCGAGACTTCAAATCACATCAAACAACGTCGAATTCATGAATCGCACCCCATTCCAATCTTAATGAACTTTAGAGTTTCCAACTTCTACATTTGATGCCAAAACATATCAAATCACGTCCGATTGACCTCAAATTTTGCACACAAGCCATATTCGGCATTACGGACTTACTTCAACTTCCAAAATCAGAATCTAACCCCGATATCAAAAAGTCCACCTCCGGTCAAACTTCTTAAAACCTTCAAATTTCTAGCTTTAGCCAAATGACTCCAAAATGACCTACGGACCTCCAAATCCACTTTCAGACGCGCTCCAATACCAGAATCACCATACAGAGCTATTCTCAAACTCGAAATCCCAAACGGACATTGATAACATTGAAATTTACTGCAACCCAAATTCATGAAATTCTTCCGAAAATGCTAACTTCCACAATAGGCACCGAAATGCTTCCGGGTCATCCAAAACTCAATCCGGATATACGTCCAACTCCAAAATCATCATACAAACCTGTCGGAACCTTCAAATATCGATTCCGAAGTCGTTTACTCAAAATCAACCCTTAGTCAGATTCTTCCAACTTTAAGCTTCCGAAATGAGAATTCTCTTTCCAAATCAACTCCAAACTCCCCGAATTTCAATTCGACTACGCGTACAAGTCATGGACTCAAACCGCTGAACGACACGCTAGAGCTCAAAATAACCAGTCGGGTCGTTACAACCAGTAAGGTTAGATGAGCCAGTGTGATGAATAGGAAGCTTATAGCCATTACCTACAACAAGTTGATCTTCACCATCATAGTCCGTGTGAATGGATAGTTGGGACAAGTCCGACATAACATGATTAGTAGCACCGATGTCTACAAACCATGAATTGTCAATAATAGCTGAAGGAGACACCATATTAATCGAGGGGGTTATCATATTGGCTTGCGGACGATTGGAGGATCGATTTGGCGGATAAGTATCCATGTTATTGCGGTTGTAGCAATTACGAGCATGATGGTTGGTTTTTTCACATATTTGGCAAATAATGCAAGGAGATGATCTGTTAGAGGAACGAGAGGGGTTTTTGTTAGGTCGAGTAAAGGACTTTTGAGAGGTGGTGAAACGTGGATGGTTGGAATGTCCAATGGTTAGAGATCGATTGGAGTATTGGCGAGAAATAGCATTGGATTGAAGTTGAAGGGCTCTGCAAGTTTCTCCTCTTCCTGGAGAAGTAGACCTAGGAGAGAGTCGGTAGTGAGGTTCTCAAGTTGAGGGTTGATTGCAGAGCGAAAAGGGACAAATGAGGAGTCTAGGCCAAATAGGATGGAGCTCATAAGTTCTTCATCTGTGATGGGAAGGGTAACAAGAACGAGGCTATGATATTGTACGTTTTTTATCAATGTATTCCATAATGGAGGAACACCCCTTAGTAGTGGTTTGGAGTTGGTGACGAAGTTTCATAACATGAGGACGAGATTGGGATTGATAGAGGTTAGAAAGATATGACCAAGCTCCATGAGTGGTGCGGATGTGCATTATGTAGCTAGGGTAGGATGGATTGGTTAATGGTTGTTTTCATCCATAAGAGAAGAATTTTATCCCTCTTTTTCCATGTTGTGAAGGCTGGATTAGGTTGGGGTGCAGATGTGGCCTCAACAAAAGTTGAGATAGTAGCTGGTGGAATATCAGATCCATCAAGATGAGCCTCCAAATCAAAAGCTTCAAATGCAGAGTATACAGTGGATTGCCAAAGATAGTAATTGTCCTGATCAAGTTTTATTGGAAGGCCAGGAAGAGCAACTATTTGGGAGTTGGAAACAATGATGGAAAGATGTGTTGAAGAAGAGGAGTGCGGCTGACCAGCAGAATTGGTGCTGGACTGGTTGGAAGTGTCCATGGGAAAAAAAATTGGCTCTTGATACCAAATAAGAAGATGAAGAGAAGAGTTCAACCTTTGGTTTTTATTCAGTCACCAAGGCTGCAGTGAATTATATATATATATATATATATCTGAGGATCTACAACAGTTTGAGAATATAATGGCATAATATCCTAACTAATCTAAAAGAGTAGGAATTTGAATTTACATTTGAAACGTAATCGTATCTACAAAAAGGGGAGAGGCAAAAAGTCCTATTCTCTTCCAAATATTGCTTTCATCTAACATTGAAGCATATTTTGGGTTTTTGCGGGCTTTTTACTTTTTCCTATTCGTATAGACTAACGTTGAATGTAGTTTCTTTGATTTTTCATAATATAAAAGGTGATTTGGTGCAGTTAATACAAGGAGATACATAGTTTATATAAGGAAGGATTCAATAATAAATTTTAGTTTGTCCTAAAATTTGAATAACTTAAATGATTACTTTGTCCAATGTAAACTCTATTTTAAAGGGATAAAAAATGCAAACGACATTTAGCTAAGGCCTTTCGTACTTTTAGTTTGTCCTAAAATTTGAATAACTTAAATGGCATTTCGTACTTTTAATATAGTATAGATATAAATACATTAGTTAACTTTCGATTGAAAACTTTATTGAAAAAGCAAGAAAGAAACAGAAAAAATTTGTCCTTGTCTTTACATTCACTTGGTCACTCTCATATGTAAACTTTTATGAACCAATCACTAGAATAACTTTTCTATAAAATGACTCTAATACAAAAATTGTCATTGTCCTTGCCTTTACTTTTTGGTTCCTCCTAAACAGTAATGTAAGACAAATTGATAAGACCTGACAAACATGCAAAAGGAGTTTGAAGATTCACCAAAATGATTCTGCATATCTTCCGTGCATTTTTGTTCATAACCATTTATTAAAGCTGTAGTTTGATTTCTTTATAGCCATCTATCTGAAATTTTTTGGGGTTAAAGGCGAAGCCGAAACTTTGAGCTTGAAATTTTAATCATTTAAATTATTGGTAAATTAATAATTTGTATATATGCAATAAATTTTTTTAAGATAAATATAAAGTTTGAATCAAAACTACTGATTGACATACAATTTAGATGTAACAAGGTAAAGTCGTAAAACTATTTTTTATTACTGCTTCATTTAATTAGAAGAAACAAAAATGTGCAAACTAGAGTATTGGTATTGTTTTAGTCATCACTTAAGCGTGTTAGGAAATTTTTGAACACGTATAGAATCCTGAAATATATTGTAGCGTAAAGATTTTAAATTCTACTTGCAATTATAATCATATTAAATTGAGACTTTTATAATCACTACCTATGTATAAATATTAGGAGTTCAATAAATGATCTACTATATCGTTTCAATAAGAACTTGGAACAATTATACTAATGCACTCCAATCATTGGAACAATTTATGATGAATAAATTCACCAAGCTAGCATTTAATCTGTTAACAAGTCTAAAACTCTGGACCATTTTAATACTTTACTCTCTCCGGTTTACAATAAGTGACCAACTTATTTTTTTATTTTGGTCCAAATAAGTGTCTATTTATATAATCAAGAAAAAAATTTAATTTATTTTTTCAAGATTATCATTATGTACGTATCCTTAAAAAGATATTTACTTCTCACCTTTGATAATAGAATTAAGTGCTACTATAACTATGCTGCAACATTTAATTAAGGGTAGTTTAGTCACACTAACTATTTTTATCTAGAATTTAGTATTTTCTTGATAGGTGTGCCTAAAGCAAATTGGTTACTTATTGTGGACCCGACGGAGTATCCTTTTAGGAGTTCAGTCAGTGAACAACTGGACATGTTATACAATTGAACTCCATCTGATTCATCTAACTTAAATTGAATGATGGCGAGCCAAAATTTTCTTAATATTTCGAATTTCAAATTGATAGCAGTGCGTTTTAATTTGTTAAGCAAATGGACAAATCAAAATAAGCCTTTAACTTTCAAATTTCAACAAAGTCCGATATCTCGGGCTAGGGACTTTCGATTTCGATTCCGAACATACGTCCAAGTCCCAAATCATGATGCGGACCCACCGGGACCGAATCACGAATCTAGGCTTGTTTACCAAAAATGTTGACTGAAATCAACTCAAAGGAAGTTTTTAGGCAAAATTTCTTATTTTCATCAACTTTTAACATAAAAGCTTTCCGGAAACACGCCCGGACTGCGCATGCAAATTCAGGAGGGTAAAAATGAGATTTTTAAGGTTTAAAAGCGCAGAATTGAGTTCTAAAACACAAAATGACCCTTCATAGAAAAGAAAAACTAAAAACCTGTATATATTTAATAAAAGGCACATTAAAAATAAAATTTAGTATTTGTTTTTGTTGCACATTCACTTTGCCACGTAAGCATTTAAGGAGGTAATATTTTCATTTTAAAATAGTTCAGGGAGGTAATAACACCCCCGAAAGTGAAAAGTGTGTAGTTGGAACTTCGGTAATAGGTTAGAGGATATTTATGCATTTTCCCAATGATTTACTATATCGTCGTTTAATAAGAGCTTGGAACAATTATACTAATGCACTCCAATCATTGGAACAATTTATGATGAATAAATTCACCAAGCTAGCATTTAATCTGTTAATAACTCTAAAACTCTGGACCTTTTTTAATACTTTATCCTTCTAGACCTTCCCCCTAAGTACAGCGACAATCTTCATATGATTAGGAGAGAATTGTCAGATTTCATAGAATGATTCTTTTGTTCTTTTATTATAATAACTAGCTTTTAATTTCTTCCCCGATGTTATCCGATCCAATTTGCTACAATCTTTCCGTAGTATAGTGCTCTACAATAGTTTGGTTATGTTGAACCAAATTCCAACATAAATAAAAAATATTAGATGATTTTCTTTCCTCGTCTACTTAAATTTATTGGTGGACGAAATTACTGGATACTTATATTGTTAAAAGGTTGTAAATTTTCAGGGAGATAATCGAAGTGCGCTTACCAAAATACCATCACATTTAAAAAAATATGGTGTTGTTCCCATAGGAATAAAAAGGGTGTTTCTATTAGCATAAATTCACACAGAACTCAAGCCCTCAAAAAGATTATTAATAAGAGTTCTTATTAACTACATTAAGATTAGATCATGACGGTCTCATGATCATTAAAGGCCAAAATATTTCAAATTTCAGAGCTATACAACTATTTTTTTTTTTTTTTAACAATTGCGAATAATCATGTCGCCTAGAGAATTTTTAAATGTTTAATTTATTGAATTTTTTTAGTTAAACATTAAAATTTAGGATTTCAGTTAGCGGACAACTGGACATGCTATACAATTGAACTCCATCTGATCCATCTAACGTAAATTGAAAGATGGCGAGCCAAAATTTTCTTAATATTTCGAATTTCAAATTGATAGCAGTGCGTTTTCATTTGGGTAAAAACTTACCCAATTAAGCAAACGGACAAATCAACATTTAATTGTAACTTCTTCTTTAGAATCTTAGATAGAAGACAATAAATTAAAGTGTAACAGTTCATAGTGGTGCAGTATTCGATGTAAAAAATTCGCCATTTGTCCTAAAACTTTCATTGCAATAATTACTAAGTGCCATAAAATAGGAAAATGACAATTTATGCTTATTCATGCATAGCTTGCATGGTGCATGCGAACTGTGTGTGTTCTTAGGTAGTGACAAGATTATGGCAATCCAAACCTTAATTAATTTCACATAATATTGTCCCTCCTACCACGTATATATAAATAATTTTTCTTTCGTCGTAAAGGCATCAAACGACATTCTCTTCTCTCTTTTCTAAAGACCGAAGCAAACATTGTATTCTTTTACTTCGATAGCTCTTTTGATTTCTCAAGGATAGCGATAGCTCAGGACTAAACATGGTGGCTTTTACGAGCGCAAGAGGAAGTGCTACTCGATGGAACCCTATTGCATGTCGAATTTGTGGCCAAATATTTCCTCATGCTGTACCACTAATTTATCATTTTCAGATTCATGAGAGGGAAGGTTACACTCTATCACTTCAACGAAATGGTAAGAACGTACATGAAAATAATGGCGTGGCGAAAGAAAATTCATATGTATCCCCCAATTCTCCTATATTGGAAATGCATCAAGTGATGCAAGAATTACCAATACAACAACAATTTAAAGCCAATTTTGCAGGTTCCTCATTGTCAAGGAGGCCAATTTTCAAGTCTAAACAAGCACAATCTCATTTTCCTTCAAGAAGGAATAATCATGCTATTTTCCGTGCAAAGTTTCCACAATCATATTTCAATGATATGGAGATTGACAATGTTGACCTCACAAAGCCTTATATCATGAAACTAGAAAAAAAGCCTTTCACTTTTGTCGACGTTGAAGATGATGACGATAAAAGCTTGGACTTGGAGTTGAAGCTTTAGAATAGTTCTAGAGGGTTTATTTATTTATTTTCCTTTATTTGGCATTTTTATGTCTCTTCTTGTCCTTCTTTTTTATGTATTTTCTAGTCAATCTGAATTTCAAATATATATCTCCTTTTCTGAAATGAGTATTTCTCTCTCTCTCTCTTTTTATTTTTTTTTTTTTTTTAAATTTTTAAATTTTTTTTATTGTTGTCCTTTAANAACTAAATTGTTATTAGGGTATCACTTTGTCACTGCCTTTCTCATTTGGGTTACTCAAGTGATAGGAATAGGGGCTTGTTTTTATAACTGAGAGAGAATCTGAAGCAGGATTGAAAATAGAATAAAATTGAAGAGCGGGTAAAATCATTCTCATAAGGTTTACAAGTATTCAATAAGAAACTCCTCAAGATGAATGAATCCTTTTGATTAAAGTCTTATTTGGGCTTTACACTATGTAGTTAATGTATTGTAGAGACTCATGTGTCTCTTCAAAATTTGTATTCTTAAATTATTTACTTTTCAAAAACTTTTTCTACTCTTTATTAACCGTTGTCTCCAAGTGAAAATTTAGAACTTTATGTTTGGCTATAGCTTAAATGAATAATCACGTGACCCAAGTTATAAATGAAATAAGGCAGCTTGAATCCGAATCTTAATCGTATAAATAAGTAAGGCTCAATGACGATTGACTTGTGATAAATAGACCATCTTCTAACAAATAGTAGGCCTAATCTTCCATCCTAGTTATAACAAGAATAATCCTATTATACTTGTATTTTTTGGATGTGTGAGAAACCAGTTATTGATGATATTTTCATTTATTCCCTAATGTGTTACTCCTCCCACCCTCTCCCCACCCCCACCCCACCCCTACCCCCCAAAAAAACCGTACTTGTAAATGTCAATTAATACTACTATTAGTTTTTGCATTATTAGAAGTCGAATGATGTGAAATTTTCATAATCGTAACGTATGTACTAAGGGTTGTTATATAATATCTTTATCTCTTCTTCGTATATTTGAATGGTAATAATTTTCACTCTATCATTAGCCAACTAGCTGTTGCTGAATCCTAGCCATCATTAGGATCCAGCTTTTCGCTTAATGTAGACACGTATCTGTATCATATATAATTTATTTCATGTATTACTTTTTCAGCTGCTCATTTCTCCTCCCAAGTGTGGATCACCAACACATATCCCCAACCTCTTTGGGGACCAATCTTTGTGCATTGTAGTGTGGATAATTATATCATATCGCACATCCATATTTCTATATAGAAATTATTTTGGTTCCTGACCCTGAACCAATTGTGATTAGGGAGAATTTATCATAACTTGTTGGCTAGATGCGTACAAGTGATGTTGTAAATTAAATAATATACCTCATACCAAATTTCGATTTGGGAGTTTTATCTCATAACAATGGTTTAGCTTAATTGGAGGCATACAATTTCTGCTAAACCAACTTTGATTTAAACCAGCATTATCAAAATAAATTCATAATTTATATTTCTGAACTGTGCTCTATAATACTTGAGCAAGCAACCTTGCAAAGGCCAAACTACAAGTTGACAAACAAACGCACATGTGACCATACATAAATGCATCTTTTAAAATCATATAATAGTAAACGGTCCACATGGGCAGGTGACTGGCCCATTATATATTCACCTTTTAGCCGTTCCAGATTTTAAGGGATTCAATCCCAACTTTTGACTGGTATATATCGAGAAATAAGCAGCACAAGAGAATTCTTGGAGAATCTTCTATTCTTTAATATATACCAAGTGAATTCTCAATTAATTTTCGCATCATAATTGAACCGGGAATGGCCAACCGGTCGTGCCAACTAATATTTGTTTCAGTAAAATATTTAATTTTACTATGGCATGGATTCCATACCATGCTTATACATCTGTAGTACAAAAGAAGAAAAATCGGTAACTTTTCATATTTACCCGGTATGATTATAGTTAAATTAAAGATATTCAATCTTCCTTTCATTTATAGTCTCAATATGCCAACCACTTGGCTAATATATTTGAAACTCAAAAAGTTCCTTTTGAGACACTACCACCAATGCCATGAATAATTTTATTTATTCGGTAGTAACAAATCGCTCTTTCGGAGCTCTCAATATTTTGTACTACAAGATCTTTTATACCACCATCCAAGTGGTAATTTTTCCTCCACAGAAAAAATTATCTTATCATTGTCAGTCGAAACATTATAGACAAGACTTAGTTCTTGCTTTACATTTGCCTTTAATAACTTTTATAAGGCTGGTAAAATATTTTTGGCGTACACGTGTACGCGACCAATGACATTATTAAGTAACCATATGTAATATTCACTATCTTTATTTCTCTTCAAACCTCCCTTAGAGGTGAGTTGTGGTATTTATCCAACCATGCATAAGCACATTCTATGCATAATTTTTATCACATATATATTTCAGCATTTACTTTCAGGAATGAGCCTGGCATTTACAATGTCTATCACAAGTCACATTTTCAACGAATGGACTATAATCATATGAATGTGTCTCGTATTAACAGAGCACATTGATACAAATACTTCACCATTGAAGGATCATTTTGAGAACCCTCATCGTTCTCCTTTTACATTACCATAATGATAAACTGTTATTATTTGATCTTTGGCACATGCCCACGTTTCATTGGTCAATCATTGTCTTTATTTAGACTTATTATGCACCGTGTATCATATTCACTTCAAGAATGAAGCAAAATCAAGTGGGACAAACTTTATGCTTTTTCATGAAACATTTATTTTTTCCTTAGTCATCAATATATCATAAATATGGATTAGGACTCAAACCTAATGCCTTATCCATAAGAAGGTATGTTATGGACATTAATGCATTGGGACTCGAACCCAGACTATATCATGGTGCACTAGGACTTAAACCCAGTGTCTTACCCTCAAGATACGATGAGACTTGAACCCACCAGTCTTACCTCAATCAATTAGCATAAAGACCAAAATACAATTGAGGCTCATCCTCGGTTCCTCTAAATCACGTTACCCACAGGGGCCACATATAAGGTTAGCATAAACTTCTTTATAACAATTTTATTAAACATTAGTACTTCATCAATTATGAAACTCATCAACATGGTAATTTGACTTCTTTATCAATATCACTAACAACAAAAAATAAGCACACAAAATAACTTAGAATAATAGCTTTTTATATTATCCAGTTAGCTCAAAGTTATCAGCCAGGCGACTACTAGGTAAAGGTGACACAATTATAGGGGCATTGAGTGTGGTCAAATTATATTATAAAATTATAATTACCGATTTCCTTCCATTTTGTAATCAAAAATACTAGATGCAGTGGAGAACTGAGTACTAGCATAACATAACCATAACCAAGATTTCATGTAACTGACACAAACTCAGTCTCAGAAAAATCCAATTACTATTCGGTTTTCTAAACTTCAATAATTTAGAACAAGGTCAAGAATGAAAGTTATTGGAAGTAAATTGTCAAACTCAAAGGACTTAAAAAAAATAACGATAAGTAATGCGAGCAGTAAACCTGAGCATAGCAGACTCTCTTTCAATTCCAACCTCACACTTACCTGGCTTGTGTACTTACAGTTATAGTAGTTATTCTTTTCCGATTTCGTAATGAGACTAATCAGAAATGGCGGAAGAATAACCAACTCAAATCTTGGTTAGAGACTCGTGTTGATAACGTATTAAGAACTTACTCAAAGTAATAATATGAAACAAAGAAATAGACAAGAATGTAGGGAGCAAGGGAGAAAAGATTCTTATTTCTTCATATATTTCAAGTGTGTACAAGTGATGCCCAAACCCTCTATTTATAGGATGAATAGGTAATACAAAGGGATGCCATAAACACGTATTAACTATTGAGAACATGAGGAAGATCATGGAGGTGTGGAGTTACATCCATAATGGTAAGAAGTAGGGAGGTTATCCTCTCTGG